>NC_067126.1:542790-775225 GCF_021347895.1 Acanthochromis polyacanthus | reverse complement strand
CTTGGTTTTTGAGTCTATGAACATAGAGTTGATGTGCCTTACCAAAAAGCTCCAGTTTGGTCTCATCTGTCCAAAGGACATTCTCCCAGAAGCTTTGTGGCTTGTCAACATGCATTTTTGCAAATTCCAGTCTCGCTTTTTATGAGTTTTTTTCAGCAGTGGTGTCCTCCTTGGTCGTCTCCCATGAAGTCCACTTTGGCTCAAACAACGACGAATGGTGCGATCTGACACTGATGTACCTTGGCCTTGGAGTTCACCTTTAATTTCTTTGGAGGTTGCTCTGGCTCTTTGGATACAATTCCAACGATCCGTCTCTTCAATTTGTCATCAATTTTCCTCTTGCGGCCACGTCCAGGGAGGTTGGCTCCCGTGGGTCTTGAACTTCTGAATAATATGAGCCACTGTTGTCACAGGAACTTCAAGCTGTTAGAGATGGTCTTATAGCCTTTACCTTTAAGATGTTTGTCTATCATTTTTTTCGGATGTCCTGGGACAATTCTCTCCTTCGCTTTCTGTTGTCCATGTTCAGTGTGGTACACACCTTTTCACCAAACAGCAGGGTGACTACTTGTCTCCCTTTAAATAGGCAGACTGACTGATTATGAGTTTGGAAACACCTGTGATGTCAATTAAATGACACACCTGAGTTAATCATGTCACTCTGGTCAAATAGTTTTCAATCTTTTATAGAGGTACCATCATTTTTGTCCAGGCCTGTTTCATTAGTTTGTTTTTTTAAATAATTATGTTAATCAACAATTCAAAAGTGATGGCTGTTTTTGATTATTTAATTTTCAATAAATTTTATTTATTGTTACTTTTGTGAGTTTTCAAGTGATTTCAGTGAGAATTGTGGGTTTTTCCTTCTTTAACTGAGGGGTACCAACAATTTTGTCCACGTGTTGTATATGGAATGAAACTTTGAATAGATGGAATGAAAATCTGAACATTCTATATTCCGACTTTCATTCCATTATATATCGACTTTCATTATATAATATATATATCTCAACTTTCATTATATATATATCGACTTTCATTATATATATCTCAACTTTCATTATATATATATCGACTTTCATTATATATATATCAAGTTTCATTATATATATATATCAAACTGTAGCCAGTTCCTTCCTGTGTCACGAGTGCAGCGGTCAACGTGTTCACAGCATTGTAGCAGTCACTGACGATGTAAGTCATGTTCATAATCACCTGAATCAAATGTGTACATGCTACTTACCTCTTCTGTTAGTGCTGTTTAGTTCCAGAGGTGTGTTTGAACCTGTTAGAATGTCCGTTTTCATTATTAGCATGTTCGCTAACGAGCATCAGTCAAGCTAACGGAGATGACTGCAGTGCTGTTAGTCTCGGTTTGCTCTGCTTACATGTGTATGATATATGTATTTGATATGCGTTGATATGAATGAGCGTGTTTATCAATTACTGTGTTTATTGCTGCATTAGATTACAGTAGGACACAATAATGATCTAGTATTTGTTTATTCCCACCATTATTTGTTTATTTGTACATTGTAGAAACTGCTGCTGTTGATGCTGCCCAAGCTGATGCTGATGCTGTTCTACATACAGTAAACAGTTAAACGGCCCTCTGATGTCTCGTGTGCTCTCTGACCGGAGCCCTGCAGTAGTCAGCTAAATTAGAAATCAGCATTCAGAGGTCATAACTCCTCAACAATACCCTTCTTTAGCGATCACATCTTAGCTTTAATATTTATAAAATATAATATGATCACCTTTGGCTTTTTGCAATTGAATTTGTGATTAAATCGTATTTGGTCTCTTGTAATAAAGTCTTTGTTCATGACTCATCCATCTAAGAGGAGATAAAAGAAAAGAACACGACAGAGGTGCTAACTACAAGAGAAATGCAGGTCTTTTATTGACAAACATACACACAGAAAAAAACAACACTTTCATTTCATTTTATTGGTATGCATTATTATTCATTGTATCATTTCATAGTATCATCAAAGTCATATATCATAAGTATCATAAGTAATCATAGTATCATCATTAAAAAATAAATAAAAATGACAAACTGCAATGAGTTGTCACACCCCATATGTCCTGTTCCCAATTCGGAGGGGAAAATTTCTGAATACAAGCACAATTACACACATGCATAGATGTCTCTGGTGCCCAGTGTTAAGATATTTTTTGTTGCAGCAATAGGTTTCAGTAAGTTTTAGTTTTCAATGGGACCAGTTTTCTAATGGTTTTTACATCCTAATGGGACCAGTACGTTCCTAATGGTTTTACATCCTAATGGGACCAGTACATTCCTAATGGTTTTACATCCTAATGGGACCAGTAGGTTCCTAATGGTTTCTTCTAATGGTGTTCCAATTCCCATTAGACCAGTGGAATCCTAATGGTTCCTAATGGTATTCTGCTGGATTTTTCAGCAGGGCAGTCACTGTTTGATGAATAGAAAACTGCATTAAATGAGCTAGACTGGTTTTTAATGTTATTTAAAGCAGGAAAAAGAACTGGTCTGGTAATGAGGTGGAGTGCAGAGACATGAGGAGAATCACAGCAGCTTTGATCCAACATCAACCTTCACCTGGACTCACCTGCAGCATCTCCTGTCTCACCTGTCTGCAGCTTTTCACTCACTGTGGGCGTTGCCACGTCAGGATTCATTCTGTGCACAAACTCAGCAGCTTGTTGAGTCTTTGTTGAGTCAGACGTGGAGCAGCTGCAGAGATTCATCAACCTGCTGCCTGATGTGACAAACGGCTTCTTCACTGCTGTTTTCTGATACATCTGATGATTCAGCTTCCACTTGCAGAGTAAAAACTAAACGGAGACTGAACAGCAGCTGCACTCTCATTTAGGAAAAATATTCAAACAGTTGGATTAGGTTCATTTTGTCATTGTATACTAAACAATAGTGTTACTTATTTAAACCGACAATTCGAAAAGAGTTGTCTTTACCTTGCTGACATGTTTCAACAGCTTCTGCTGTCTTCCTCAGAGCGTCATCTGACGTTTGGTGACGTGTCCTTTTGTCGGTTTGACAGATCTGTCAGAATCTGTCAAACCGACCACGCCTCCGCCGTCCGGTGGTCTCCGGAGGATGGTGTCCCAGGTATACGAGAGGATGTAGGCCCCCCTCGTCCTGGTTCATGGTGTGGCCTGCCCGACACGTCACCAAATGTCAGATGACGCTCTGAGGAAGACAGCAGAAGCTGTCGAAACATGTCAGCAAGGTAAAAACTACTCTTTTCGAATTGTCGGTTTAAATAAGTAACACTATTATACAATGACAAAATGAACGTAATCCAACTATCAAAGGAAGATCGGACAAAGACTGTGTCATAATATTCCGCCACCTGGAAAACCTGGAAAAGAAATGAGCGCACCACAGACGATCTTATATTTAATCTCCGGTGCAGAGACGAGGACATAACACCCACAAGCCTCAATATCATTGTTTGCTCTCGTAGGAGGCGGTCGCATTTTTCTTCTCTCCGTCTCTATCTCTGCTAATACAGGCTAATACAGGCTAATACACAGCTAACTACACAGCTCGCACTTTATTCAGCATTGCTTCTCTCTTGAGAAGCAACAAGAATTTCACAGCGAACCCAGACTGACGTGGATTACGGACAGAAGTCGAGGTTTGTGAGCGCTTTTCTGCGGGAAGACAAGGCGGCCTCCGATCACTTGTGTCTGGGCAGCCGGCCCGTCGTTCCGAGATACTAGCAAGTGCTAACTAGCAGCAAGATGCCTCCCGTTTCCATGAATGATTATCACAAACTCCTCCAGAAGATAACAGTTCTGGAAATGAAAATGCACCGATTGGAAGTGAATATGGAGGTTAATGGACATTATGGAAACGAGACCACTCTACCGGTGATTCAAAGCAGTGGACAAGAGAAGGCTAACAGACAGCTAATTAGCACCACAGCCAAGGACGAGGAGGCCTGTCGAAACAGCCACATATCAGCCAGCAGTACTCCCTGGAACTTGCTTGGAGCAAAGCCAAAGCAGACCTCAGGTATCAATACAGCTGATATGGAAAGGCAGGCTACAGGCAGAATCCAACACACAGAGATTACTGATGAAACTGGTTGGCCTGCTCTGCCATCCTGTAGCAATATCTCCTCCACACCAATACAGAGAAGTAAAGAGCCCTGGACAGTGGCTACAACCAGGAATAAGAGTAAACAAAGCCAAGAAACAGAGGTTCAGTTGGAGAACAGGTTTGCTGTACTGCAACAAGATTCTGACACCCCCCTAAAGAGTTCATCTCCTGAAAGAAGACTAAGGTATGGCACTAAAAGGCTGCAGAATGAGCTAACTGATGAGCCAAAAAGGTTGAGGAAAGAGCTTACTACTGGGCCTCAAACTCTGATAGTGGGTGACAGAGCTCTGAATGATCTAAAGCACTTTTGTAGCAAAAAAGCACCAAAGTGTTGTGCTTTAACAATGATATGGTGTCTGACATTTCTAAGAAAATTATGAGGATCACTGCTGAGCATCCCACAGCTAAATCCCTTGTCATACATACGGGAGCCCTCGACGTAGAGAAGCAGCAGTCAGAAGTGCTGAAACAGGACTTCGTGGATCTGCTGAACAGAGTCAGAGGTCTGAAACCTGTTGTTTATGTGAGCGGTCCACTACCTACAGTCCGGAGAGGAGATGAGAAATTTAGCAGGCTGATGCTGCTAAACGGATGGCTCAAAGCTGCATGTGCTGCTCAATCAATAAACTTTATTGACAATTTCAACATCTTTTGGGAACGCAGACACCTCTTTAAGGCAAATGGAATTTTCCTTAACAGATCAGGACTGCTGCTACTGTGCTCAAACATTTTCTACTCCGTGCGTCAGACACCAGCCACAGTCAGAGATAAAAGCCAAGGACATCCAAAACAACAGATTGCACAGCACGCTGGAGAAGAACTGTTACTGCTGGAGATAAGGACTGACCAAGGACAACAAGGAACCCAGGAAGAGGCCCCAACTACGTCACCACCTCCTGCCCCTCATCCAACAGATCAAGGACAACAAGGGACCCAGAGAGAGGCCTCAACTGCATCACCACTTCCTGCCCTTCATCCAACAGATCAAGAACAACAAGGGACCCAGAGAGAGGCGTCAACTACATCATCGCCTCCTTCCCCTCATCCAACAGATCAAGGACAACAAGGGACTCAGAGAGAGGCCTCAACTACATCATCGCCTCCTGCCACTCATCCAACAGACCACTGTCCATCTTCACCCCCGCAGCAAGAGGAAACCTCCCCTAACTCCTTCCCCTACTCATCTGGATTTCACAGATGACATGAAAAGGCGTGTTAATGCTGGAACAAAACTGACACCACGCCGAAATCCCATATGCTTGCCAACTAGTCTTGTCTTTGAAAATTCAGCTGTTTCTGATGTCTGATATGTGCCAGGTCCAGGCTTCAAAGCTGCTATTAATGTCATCAACCAGGAAAAGCCGGGGCCTTATGGAAATCAGGTAACCAGTATTTCTGTCCTAGTAGGCAACAGAAAAAGAAAGGTGGCTATGTCAAGACACAGAAAGAAAAAGCTTTTAAATATATTACATATTATTTGTGAACCACAAACATCTTCCGCTCACATGGCAGGCAAAACTCCTCAAACATTAAAGATGGCTCTATTAAACATTAGATCTTTAGCTGGGAAGACATTTTTATTAATGATTTTATTATTGAGCACAATCTTGATTTTATTTTTTTAACTGAAACTTGGTTAGACCAAAATAACAGTACAGCTGTTCTCATCGAGTCGACCCCTCCCAACTTCAGTTTTATCAGTGAAGCCAGGGTGCACAAGAGAGGGGGCGGTGTTGCAATTTTATTCAAAGAAGCTTTTCAATATCAGCAGTTATCCTTTGAACATTTCTCCTTGTTTGAGTACGTAGCCCTTCAACTGAAGTCCTCATCTCGAGTTGTGCTACTTAATGTTTACAGGCCTCCTAAATACTGTGCAAACGTTTTTGATGATTTTAGTGAACTGCTGTCTATGATCTGCATTGATTTTGATTGTGTAATTATTGCTGGCGACTTTAACATCCATATTGACAATCCTCAGGGCAGAGGGACTATAGATCTATGTAACACTCTTGACAACTTTGGGCTGGTTCAGCATGTAACAGAGGCCACACATGACAAAGGGCATACGTTAGACCTACTTATCTCCAAGGGTCTGAGTATTTCCAATGTTACAGTGTCTGACGTTGGTCTTTCTGATCATTCCTGTGTTTTCTTTGAGAGCACTGTCTCGGCGCAGTCAGCAACTTTCATGGAGGTAACCAAAAAAACGGTGTATTACTGAAAACACCTCTGAAATATTTAACCAGGCTTTTTCTTCTACACCAGCTCTGTCTGGGGCTTCAGTCGATGAGCTGATAGGTAGTTTTAATGCTAAAATTGTAAACATTATGGATGCCATTGCTCCAACTAAGGTGAAAGTTATCTCTGGTAAGAAAAAATCTCCATGGAGAAATGCCACACTGGTCAGAAATGGCAAAAGAGAGTGTAGGAAAGCTGAACGTAGATGGCGAAAATCAAAACTCCAGGTTCATTATGACATTTACAAAGAGAAACTGTGGACTCACAATTTACAACTTAAAAATGCAAGACAATCTTATTTCGCAGATATAATCACCAAAAACAGTCACAGTACACGAGCCTTATTTGCTACTGTGGACAGGCTAACAAACCCTCGTGTGTCAGTAGCCCCTGAGCTGCATTCTACCAGGGCCTGCAACGACTTTGCATCATTCTTTATAGAGAAAATCCAAAACATTAGACAAGCAGTTAATGCCCCCACAGCAGGTTCAGGATATGTCATGTGTCAGTGTAAAACCATTTTAAACACCATGACGCAATTTAATCCTATTAATCACAAAAACCTGGAGGACATTATACATTAACTAAACTACTCCTCCTGCTGCCTGGATATTCTGCCAACAAGGTTTCTCAAAAAAGTCTCCCAAGTACTGCTGGCAGATCTTTTATGGATTGTGAACTTGTCTCTTATGTCAGGTGTTTTTCCTCAGGCTTTAAAAACTGCTGTGATTAAGCCACTTTTAAAAAAGAGCAGCCTCGACAAGTTAAAAATGAATAGCTACAGACCAATCTCTAATCTCCCATTTTTAAGTAAGATCACTGAAAAAGCAGTTTTTCAACAGCTAAACAATCACTTAATAAAAAATAACAGCTTCAATTTTTTTCAGTCAGGTTTTCGACAGTACCACAGCACTGAGACGGCTCTCATTAAGGTAATTAATGACATCCGCTTAAACACAGACAGCGGCAGGATGTCGGTCCTAGTCCTGCTGGATCAGAGTGCTGCGTTTGACACAGTCGACCACAATATACTCCTTAACCGACTGGAGAACTGGGTGGGACTATCCAGCACAGTACTCAACTGGTTCAAATCTTACCTAAAGAATAGGAATTACTTTGTGTCTATAGGTAACTTCACGTCTGAGCAGACAGTAATTACATGTGGAGTTCCCCAAGGTTCCATTCTGGGGCCTCTTCTGTTTAACATCTATATGCTCCCACTGGCTCAGATTATTGAAAACAATAATGTAAGTTACCATAGCTATGCAGATGACACGCAGATCTACATTACAATGTCCCCAGGAGACCATGGCCCTATACAGGTGCTGGGAAAGTGTATTGAACAGATAAATGAGTGGCTGTGTCAAAACTTTCTTCAGTTAAATAAAGACAAAACTGAGGTAATGGTTTTTGGAGCCAAGGAAGGGCGATTAAAGGTGAGCCTAGAGCTTCAGTCTCTACAGTTAAAAACTGCAGACCAGGCCAGAAATCTGGGTGTGGTGATGGACTCAGAACTCAGTTTTGGAAAACACATTAAAGCAGTTACAAAGTCGGCTTACTATCACTTAAAAAACATCTCAAGAATTAAAGGGCTGATGTCTCAGCAGGACCTGGAAAAGCTAGTCCATGCATTTATTTTCAGTCGGCTTGATTACTGTAACAATATCTTTACAGGTCTACCTAAAAAAACACTCAAACAACTGCAGCAGATTCAAAACTCTGCTGCCCGAGTCCTCACTAAAGCCAAGAAAAGAGATCATATCACTCCAGTTTTAAAGTCCTTATACTGGCTTCCTGTCACTCAGAGGGTAGATTTTAAAGTCCTGCTGCTGGTCTACAAAGCTTTAAATGGTCTAGGACCAAAATACATCAGAGACCTCCTGACTCAGTATGAACCACCCAGACCACTCAGGTCATCTGGATCAGATCTTCTAGTAGTTCCTAGAGTAAAAACCAAACACGGAGAAGCTGCATTCAGCTTCTATGCCCCATATATATGGAACAAACTCTCAGAAAACTGTAGATCAGCTGAAACTCTCAGCACATTTAAATCCATTCTTAAGACGTACCTGTTCTCAGCTGCTTTTGATTAAAGTATTTTAAATTATTTTAAACCTTATTTTATGACAATTACTTTTAGTAGTTATTTTAACTCTTATTTTATGACAGTTATTTTAACCCTTTAAGCTTCAGTCAATTCCAGCCGTTTTCAGTACAAAAAATCGCTAATATTCTATTTTTAAATAAAAAAATTACGAAAAATACGGGGAATATTGGACGCGCATCGGGAGGTGCATTTCCTTGAAAACGACCGATTCGGGGATTTTATACCGACTTCAGGACATGTTTTGGACAAAATAGTTTCCTGGCTTGTGTCATCTGATGTAAAAGGTTGGATTATGGCCGTTTTTTGTGGAATCTTTTTTTTTGTGTGTAATAATAAACCCGGAAATGTGAGTCGCGCTGTGTGCTTTGAAGCCGTGTATAGAGAACGGATGGATGAATATTTGTTTTTGTCGGACAAATGTGTTTTTCTCACCCGCTGTGGTAATCGCATCTGAAAGTGGTTTATACCGGCGGATTCATGAGAATCTAAGCTTTCCATCGGTGTATAGTGTTTGTATAATCGCGTTTGCACCCGTCGGACATTCTTGAAATTCCTATGCAAATTAGTAGGTGTACCGCCGGCGGTACACTGAAGCTTAATTAAACAGCCCTTGTTTTCTGACTCTTGTTTTTGATCTTTTTACTGTTCTGACTTTTTTTTAAATGATTTCATAAATGTTTTCTTTTGTTTTTCTTTTAATAATCGTCATCCTCTGTTCTTAATGTCTTTGTAAAGCACTTTGAATTGCTTCGTTGTTGAAATGTGCTATATAAATAAATTTGCCTTGCCTTGCCTAACCCCATCCCCACCAAGAACACGGAAAACATAATCAACAGAGCAAAGAAGGCCCTCATCAAAGAGAGGATAAGGACGACTACGGACAAACTGGAAAAAAAAAATCAACACATCAATACAGGAAGAGTCAAACAAACTCAAAGAAATCCTCGCTTTGGAGCCAGACATACAAAAACAGATAAGTTTGCACTTAAAAGATACACACGAAGCAGAATTTATAACGAAAAAACGCCATATACAAAAATTGAACAAGTTAAGAGAAAGAACAGAAGTAAGGACGTATATACAAAATTTAACAATAAATGGGTGCGAAACCTTTCTCAACGTACCCTCACGGAACCAGAACAAAAACAGTTTTAACCAGAGGTATCAATTTCACTGTCACACCCACAAAAATACCACACGAAGAATACGTATTAGCAACAGAGTTAGCTCGCCAGAAAATACAGGATCAGGGACACAAATCGGAACCCCGTAATGCAGTAGCAGGTATTTTAAAATCGGCAAAACTTCCACACAGCAACATTACAAAGCAGGAATCGATAGCAATAAAATCACTCAGACAGGAGAACAGTGCCACTATCCTCCCGGCCGACAAAAGACGCACCACAGTCATTATGGACACGGACTCATATGAAAAACAGCTCACCGACATGCTAGAGGACAGGAACACTTACTTGAAAAAGATCCCACAGAAGAAAAGAAACAAACACTAAAAACTCTGTTAAAACCATTGCTAGAATCCCATAAGATAACACCGGAAGCATACAAACACCTTATTCCCACAGCTAACGTTACCCCCCGGATATATGGAACACCAAAAATACATAAAAAGACACACCACTACGTCCCATAGTTGACAGCATTGGATCAGTCCCCTACAACCTCTCAAAAGCATTGTAGAAATCATTAAACCCCTCCTTGGTACATCAAAACATCACTGCAATAATTCAAAACAACTGGCCCAAGAACTCAACAATATCACAATACCAAAAGACGAAATTTTCATGTCACATGATGTAGTTTCACTATTCACAAAAACACCCCTTGACGTCACATTACAGGAACGACTCTCTAAGGACAGGACATTGAAAAAACGCACAAATCTCACAGTAAATGACATTATCACACTACTCCGGTTCATCGCCACATCCACCTATTTTCAGTTTAAAGGCACAATATACCGTCAAAAACAAGGTTTTGCAATGGGAGACCCACTATCCGCAATAATGAGTAATTTTTTCATGGAGGACCTGGAAACAAAAGCCATCCACACAGCACCCACGCACTGTAGACCCACTCTCTGGAAAAGATACGTCGATGACATCCTGGAAATAGTAAAATTTGGACACACGCAAGAGCTCACGAACCATCTGAACAACATAGACCACACTGGCAACATACAATTCACACACAAAGAAGAAATAAACCGGACCATCTCATTTTTGGACATCAGCATACACCACAGACAAGACAGCAGCATTAAAATAACAGTTTACAGAAAACCTACACACACCAGTACCTCCTCTGGACATCAGAACATCCCACAGCACACAAACTTTCAGTAGTCAGAACACTCTACGAACGGACTAGTATTATAACGGACGATAAAGACAGACAGGAGGAGGAAAAACATATCAAGAATGCACTTACAAACTGCCAATATCCGACATGGGCCATAACCAAAGGAAAACAAGCAAAAACCAAAGAGAAAAAACAAAAGGAAGCAAAATCAAAACACACACAAAAATCGGACAATAAATGTAACATCATCTATGAAATACCGTGCAAATCATGTAACAAAACATACATTGGTGAAACAGGCAGGTCATTCAAAACAAGAAGAAAGGAACACCAAACAGAATGCCAAAAGGAAACTAAATTACAAGAGCACAAAAAGAGAAAGCTGAACAAAAATAAAAATAAAAAAAATAAAAAATCAACCATCACGGATCACTGCAGAAGACAGAACCATGTTATGGACTGGGACGGGGGGAGGATTATCACTTCAGAGACTAATAAACAGAGACGATGGATCAGAAAGCCATTGAGATCAGGAAGCGGGCGGGCCACACCATGAACCGGGATGAGGGGCCCTACATCCTCTCGCATACCTGGGATACCATCCTCCGGAGACCACCAGACGGCGTGGTCGGTTTGACAGATCTGTCAAATCGACCACGTGATAAAAAGGACACGTCACCAAACGTCAGATGACGCTCTGAGGAAGACAGCAGAAGCTGTCGAAACATGTCAGCAAGGTAAAAACAACTCTTTTCGAATTGTCGGTTTAAATAAGTAACACTATTGTAAGATATTCAAACTCTCACAACTGGACTGATGTGATGTTTCCACATCTGTGCTCTACAAATGTTGATGTTCCAGCAGCTGACTCACCTGAGAGACACACTGTCCTCTGCTGCCTCCTGGTGGACACTCTGGTGAATCACAGATCTGATGGGATTTTTCGACAAGGAATGTTTTGGACTCTGGACACTGAGTGTGAACATGGAGGAGCTTCAACACTGTGTTTGTTTCACTGTCAATCTTTACGTTTCTCTTCTTGTCTCTTTGTTCCTCCTTCAAACGAAGCTCACTGATCTCTCTGATGGAAAACAAACTAAACGCTGGAACATACATGACATGTTTGTGTGAAAGTCACATTTGAACTGTGTGAAATTCCAGGAGAGTCACTAGGAATCCTCTTCTAGATTTGTTCTCAACCAGATGTGTGGAAAAGAAAAAGAAATAAAACACACAGATGGTCGCAGATGAACCAAAGCTGACTGATTTACTGAACTAAGTTGAAAAGAAACAAGACTCTAGACTACAAGTTAGAGCCAAACTTAACTCTCCTACGTTGAGCAGATAAAAGTCCAAATGAAAACCCTGCTTGGACTCACCTACACTCACTGCCCACAACTAAAGCTACAAACAGGAGAAACACATGCTGTGGAACTTTCAGGACATTTCATCTCAAACAAACAGTGGATCTGAACATGAAGCTCATGATGGAGGTCTGGATGAAGAATTCCATCCTGACTGACAAACTGACCAGTTGGACAAATACAGTTTCTGTCAGAGAGCAGGAACTGAGCTGATGGAAACACATCCCAGATAGCAAACTATGGGTGAATCAATGTTGAATCTATGTTGAGACCTAACATTGAAATTATACAGAAAGTGCAAGGTTGATAAAATGTTGAGTCAACGTTTGCTTTTCAACCATAAATCACACTTTACCCAGATAGCAAAAGATGTTAAGTCAATGTTGAATTAGGGTTAAGAAGGTTGAATTGTGGTTACGGTTGAAGACTGATGGTTGGATCAACGTTGATTCAACAACATTTTGTCAACATTGAAGTTTGTGTTTAAAAGATACCATTGAATCTACATTGTATTTTGGTTTACTTAAAATGTTTGACAGGTCAATGTTTAATTAATGTTGAATCTATGTTTGCAAACATGTAATCTATGTAAGCAAACGTTGACTCAACATTTTATCAACCTTGCGCTTTCTGTATAATTTCGACGTTAGGTCTCAACATAGATTCAACATTGATTCACCCATAGTTTGCTATCTGGGATGTCAGCAGAAAACTGACTGATGATCATCAAACAACTAATATGTGCTGGAAAAGTCCTGATTAAAAACCTGAAGGCCCTGAGTGTTATTTACAAGCTGAGTCAGGATGTGTTTCACAATTCTGTGTTAATAAAGGTCAGACTGAATCATTACCAACCATGACGTCATGCTAATGTGAGGACAAAACTAAAAGATAACGCTGGAACATTCCCACAAACAGACCAAGGGCTGAAAACCTGGAATTGAGGCTCCAAGTGGGCAGATATCAGTCAGAGTGGAAAACATCCTGAAACTTCCTGCACACTCTGCAACCTGTCATCAACCTCCAACGGATCAAGTCAACATTAACTGCAGTTCTCCATCATTCACAGTGTGGAGCTGAAACGCTAAACTATACAGGAACAACAGACTTCATACTGGTTCCCAGTCAGAGTCTCTACACACCAGCTGCTGCTGCTGCTTCAACCTCTGGATCATCAGGACACACTTCATCCTCTCAGCACAAACACCGTCCTGATCAGCATCACTTCCATCTGCAGAGAGAAGAAGAAAGATGAGAGGAGATGAATGAGTTTGATCAGCAGCTCATCAGGACTTCAGACGTGTTCAGAGCAGCAGCTTCATGTTAACGTGTTGGAGTGAACACACTGAGCTCCAAGCTCACACACCTGCACACACTGTCAGCATCAGGTGTGTTTCTCTGCACATTTCACTGCAGTCCACAGTGGAAACAAACTGCTGACAGTCATCAAGCTTCATTACTGCACAAACTCTTCACTCATGGATTTACTGCTGCTCCATTTAAACCAACAGTCTCTGAGTGTCCATCAACATCTCATCTGCTCTGAAAACATCAGCTGACAAACCAACATGGAGGCTGTCAGTCAACACATCTGGATCAAAGCACACACAAGGACACACATCCAGATGTGACTGCTGGACCTGAGCAGAGCTTCTGCTCTGTACAAACACCTCATGGTTCCTACATGTGATGATGCTGCTGCTGTGAAATAAGAGGCGCTGGTTTGCAGGCTTCAGTCTCACTGATCTCAGAGCTGTGACAAACATCACACTGATCAGCTGATCACTGTTGGAATGAGACAACAAACAGTGAGATCAGATCTGATGGACACTTTGATGAAGGAGGACCACTGTCTCTGCACATCTGGAAGGCTGTCAGCTGGAATCAGCTTTATTTCCTCAACACATCAACACAACAACAACAGTCGGCTTCACATCCACTCAAACACACCATGACAACAAGCTTGTGGCTCCTCTGATTGGCTGACTGCTGTCTCTGTGTTTCTGTCTCCATTCTGCTCTCACAGCTTCACTGAGAAGCTGCAGGTTTACAGGAGACACTGGATCTTTGCTTTGATACTGACTGTGTTTAGTAGAAAACTGCTGGAAGCAGCAGAGACTGATGGAACCTTCTACTGACCTCAGAGTCTTCAGGCTGCAGTCTGGACTCTCCACAAGATCTAACAGATGTTTCACTGATGAATCCTTCAGATTGTTCCAGCTCAGGTCCAGATGTTCCAGATGGGAGGGGTTGGACTTCAGAGCTGAGACCAGAGAATCACAGCTGATCTCTGACAACCTGCAGCGCTCCAATCTGAATAAAGAATAAAAGATGTGTATAAAATCATTGATGATCCATCAGATGTGTTCAGGTTCTGAATGTGCAGATCAACATTACTTTGTCCTCATCAATCAGCTTTTCTCTAAAAGCAGCACAGTGACTTTGTCCTTCTCTTATTGTGGATCATCATCATGTCAGCCTTCTACACACATCATCCACATGTCAGCACAACATTCATCCACCTATTCATGTCCACACATCAGTAACATGCTGCATCATCAACAGGATCAGGATCAGTCTTCGTTTCCACGAAGTGCCTATTGAGGCTTGCTTCATTTAGGGGAGGAGCCAAAAATGATGACGTCCGAAGCCTCGTTGCCTGGCTGAACCACGTGACTGCTTCGGAAAGTGGTTTAGATTTTGCCGCGAGGCCTGACAGCAGAATAAACCCCTCAGGCCCCGTTCAAAATGTGGGTTTTGATAGAGAGTTGTGGTCAGTCGAGAGTTTGGATAGAGTTTTGATTGTCTAGATACTAGAGTTTGGATAGTGTTTATATAGTTTGGAGAGTTTAGAGAGACAGAGATAGTTTGGAGATTTAGGAGAGTGAGGAGAGAAAGATAGGTGATAGGAAGGAGCCAAGCAGGAAGTGGAAAATTTCCCATGTAGGAACATTTTGATTTTTTAACTCCTAATAAGGTAAGCTAAATCTAACATTATTACAGACACATTAGGTTTGCTTATCAAGAATTGTATTTTTCACCGTTTCTTATTTTATTCAAAGGTGAGGTGTTTATTGTGTGTGTCAAAAAAAGGAATCGTTTAAAACCAGAAACTGTTGAAAACCTGTTACTTCTGAATAAAATGAATAAAATCTCCCCTTTCCTGTACATCTTTGTCCAAGTTACACAAGCATATTCAGTACAATCTTCCTAGTTCCACAAGCACTTTCACTGTCCTCTGCCTGCATAAGGCCATGCCATTTTCCTAAGGTGACAGAAAGACATTATTACACAACCTGCTACATTATATGATAACACCATTTTGGGGAAACTTATACACACAGAATACATGAAAATATATTTTATTATACACATATGTGATCATTTATCTATAGAAATGATTTGATCATACATTTTTTTGTTTTTCATAGTCATTCCCAACAGCTATAACAAACAACGATTCAACGCATCAGGCATGTGGTTCAGGTACAGCTGCCTGTGATTATACACTTGACCAGTAGGTGGTTTCATGTGCTCATGAAGCTTCAAGAAATGAACCCTTTCTTGAACCAATTGGCTCAAATGGTTCAATGCCTCATGAGGCTTCATCTCACCATCACTACTATAAACTAAAACTAAGAAAACAGAAATGGAAGCCTGCGAATACTAAACTGGATTAACTAAACAGAGCTACTTACACTACAGGGGAAACTGACAGCAGAGAGGGGAATAAGCTGGGGAAAACCCAAGAGCAGACAGGAGAGCAACAGAGTCCAAGAGGGGGGGAATCCAGGAGGGGGAGAGCAGAAGAGTCCATGTGGCAGGTTTGGTGGGGAAGCAGCTTCTGAATCCAGGGGACAACACAGTCTCAGTGGGGATGTAAATCGATGCTCTCGTAGGGACTGAGTGACTGAGCAGGGTTTAAGTAGTGGAAAGGAGAGCTTGTAGACAGGTGAGCTGACTACTGCAGGTGTCACACATTGCAGTTATCAGCTGAGTGCAGACAGGTGAGCAGAGAGAGCAAGACAGGCAGGAAGACAAAGACCAAAAGACGCAGACAGAGGGAGCCAGAGGTACAAGACAAGTATAGAGGTGACATGGGACGAGTGAGGTAGAAATATAGGGGAAAGAGACAGATGACAGGAAAAGGGAGGGAGAAGGAAAAAAGAGGAAGAAGGAGAAAGAAGGGCAGGGCCTAGAGCAGGATCCTAACACATTCATTTACTTTAACAACTAACATTCAACATTTTCTGCACTTTCTGCTACAAACACTTTACTTTTGTCACAACAAACTGAATTTAGGACAAAAACAGAAAATATGAACCAGAGCAGATTTACAGCTTCATGGATGGAAGTTCTGTTGAACATAAATGAGCTTCAGTTGTCATTAAACACATCAGATCTACAACAGTAACAGACAGTCAGTGAACTGACCTCAGAGTCTTCAGGATGCAGTCTGGACTCTCCACAAAACCACTCAGATGCTTCACTCCTGAATCCTTCAAGTCATTCCTGCTCAGGTCCAGATGTTCCAGATGTGAGGGGTTGGACTTCAGAGCTGAGACCAGAGAATCACAGCTGATCTCTGACAAACTGCAGCGAATCAATCTGAATAAAGAATAAAAGATGTGAGTTGAGGAGACAAAGTTCCTGCTTGAAATCATTCAGAGTTTCATCATGAGTTCAGAGCTGAAGAAGCTTCAGAAGGTCCAAGTTCAGAAAATGGAAACTCCAAGCAGCTGAAGCCAACAGGATGCAGCTTCAAACAGTCCAACAGAAGCAGTGAAGAAGAGCTCGCATTCATATTAATGACAACATGCTGCTGCTTCAATAAAGACGGAGTGACTTCAGCTCTGAAACTCTGCAGCTCCACCAGTGGCTCCATCCACACAAACTCATGCTGAGCAACAAACAAGGAAAAACACTCACACAATTATTTCACTTTCTGCTCACAGTCACACAAACACACAAGAAGGAAATGTGGACAAAATGAGGCTCCAGACTCTAAAATATCTTCATGTTCTGGAACCATGGAGACGTTTCAATCAGGACTCTACATTCACATCATTTCATTCTTCATCCATCTTTCATTGATGGTGGAAAGTGTCCATCACAGTTTTCAGAGGACCAGGTGACGTCTTCAAACTCTTTTCTCAAACATGTTGACTTTGAAATGAGTGAAAGCAGAGAAGTGAAGTGTGTGAGGGGTGGAGCAGCTGTCTGTCATCCACCTGCAGCTCCGTGCAGCAAACACAGCTGATGATGGAGGACAGAAGGAAACGTTCAGTAGTCTGACTAAACTTCACTACAGCTGATGCTCCAAATGTTGGCTGAACAACAGGAACAAGTCATCTGCATGGAAGAGCACAAACACAATCAGTGTGTGGAAACATTCAGCTAAAGTTCATCACATCCAGACGGAGAAACGCTCAGTTTGACTGCTGAGCTGCTAGTTCATCCCTCACTAAGCAGCTAAGTTCTGTCTGCTAGCAGCCGCACACACACTCAACTCATTCTACCAACATGGTTCAGGATTCAAAGGAAGCATTCTCCACACGCTTCTTTAACTGTGGCTCACTTCACTAATTCACTCTCACATTCAGAGCATCATCTCAACTGTCCATCAGAGTTTCACTTTCAGAGCACAGAACAGCAGGATTTAGTGATTTCAGGCTGCAGACAAACTCTGTCTGACTTTATTTTCACTCTTTCTCTCACTCAATCTTGCTGTTAGTGGCACAACAACAACTTCAACTCTTTTCTTCACTAAAACCATTAATATTGCACTAAAATACTGTCAGAGACAAAGTTCTGCATCCATTTTACACTTCAAAGTGAAGAGTGAAAGAGCTTTAATCAGCACCATGTTCTGACATTTCCTTCATGTCTGTTCAAGGTGGAGCTTTTCATTCTGATGTGATGCTGGACACTTGAATCAAACACTGAACAATATCTGATTTAGTGACACTGTCCACAGTGTTCTGATCATCCATCAACACAACATCAGTGTCACAAAGTCATCTGCTTTCTGTTGCTGGAAATAATTATTGGATCTATTTTACATTTCAGTCATCACATTATGGGATAGAATAGTGTTGCTTCAAAACAATCTTCCTGCAGAGAGCTGCACGACTCTTCATTTATATACAGTATATATGAGGAGATCAAGCAGCTTTCATTCTCTTCTGTAGTTGCTTTGTTGGTTTCTTTCATAAAAGTCAAAGTTGTGGATGATGAACAGCATCAGTCAGAGGAGTCCTACTGTTTACATCTTCATCATACTCATCCCTGATCACATGACTTCATCCAACAGTTGGAACCAGCAGATGCTGCATATTAGTTTCTGTCTCTCAGGATGAAAAACAGCTTGAATTACAGCTCAAACTATCAGTCCACTATTTGATGAGTCCATAGACAAAAGATGAAAAACATTTCAATCATGGTTTCACTCATTTATCCAGCAGAAACATCAAACTGCTTCCAGTCTGTCCACTGTCAACACTCTCTGTTTTCTGTCACATTAAACTGAATATTTGGGCTTTTGGACTGTTGCCGGAACAAAACCAGACATTTGAAGACGTCACCTTCAACTCTGACAAAGTGGGATCAACATTTTTCACTCATTTCAACATCTGATAAACTAGTGAAATAAGTGACAGTTTGATCAGTGATAAAACAGCTGTTAGCTGCTGCTGTCAGTTTGAGGTGAAGAGAAACATGAGGTCTGATCTGAGCTGAAGATCACGTGTGTCACAGTTTCACTGTCAATTATTCACTGGAGGATTTTTATTCTTAGATTCTTCTTAGCAGAGAAGAAGAAAACAGGCATTACCATGAAGATCTAGCCGAGCCACGCGAGACCCAGCTCTGAAGACGCAAGGGTCTAGTTACCCTTGGTAAGCCTCGAGGCAGGATGCTCCTAAAACTGACCGATGAATCACCATGAAGTGTAGAGTCAGAAGGCGGGCGTAACTAAGTGACGACAGAGGCGCGACGATTCCGACAGAAACAACTGGAAACAACTAGCCTAGCCGTGCTAGACAACCCACGGCAACAAATTTAATTCTCTGCCAGGGTCGACAACAAAAACGACAACAGTCGTTGAGCTTCATTAGCACCGACTCTGAATAATCTTTCTGTTAACATGTCTGTAATATACTTGAGCTTCACCCATAGACTTTATAAATAAGGCTTCACCGAACTCCCGCATCCTCTGATTTCCAGTGCTCTAGGAACTACGTCAGCCTATTCGTTGCGCTGATTGGTTGTATACCTGCCTAATTGCTGCAGAGTGATTTGAAAGACAACCTTTTAGCCCGCCTCCCTCCCTGCCAAGGGTAACTAGACCCTTGCGTCTTCAGAGCTGGGTCTAGTGCGGCTAGGCTAATGAAGATCCTCAGTGTGGATCAGTAGAACATCGCCTGATGGCTGCAGTTTAGAGATACTACAACTTTACATCGCATTCATCTCAGCACACAAACAAAACATGATGTCTGACCTCAGAGTCTTCAGGATGCAGTCTGGACTCTCCAGAAAACCACTCAGATGTTTCACTCCTGAATCCTGCAGCTTGTTGTCACTCAAGTCCAGATGTTCCAAATGGGAGAGGTTGGACTTCAGAGCAGAGACCAGAGAATCACAGCTGATCTCTGACAACCTGCAGTCCCTCAATCTGAATAAGGAATAAAAGATGATCCATCAAATGTGTTCAAGTTCTGAATGTGCAGCTCAACACATTCTAACATTCGTTAGTTAGTTAGACCCATCGCTCCTCTTGGAGCATAAGGCTGCCGACAACAGTCTGCCAGATTGCTCTGTCCTGGGCTGCTCTCTCCAGCTGTCTCCAGGTCTTTCCCATCTTCTTGATGTCAGCATCGAGATCTTGTCGCCAGGTGTTTCTTAGCCTTCCTCTCTTCCGCTTCCCTTGGAGGTTCCACCTGAATGCTTGCCTTGTGGTGTTACGAGCTGGCTTCCTCAGGGTGTGCCCAATCCATCCCCATCTTCTGCACCAGATCTCGTCCTTGGTTGGCAGCTGGTTGGTACGCTGCCACAGGTCTGCATTGCTGATGGTGTCGGGCCAGCGTATCTGGAAGATCCTTCTTAAGCAGCTGTTGATGAACGTCTGCACTTTCCTGATGGTGGTCTTCGTTGTTCTCCATGTCTCTGCTGCATGCAGTAGAACTGACTTGATGTTAGAGTTAAACAGCTGGATCTTTGTGCGTGTTGACACCTCCTTAGAGCTGCAGATATTCCTCAGCTGCAAATATGCTGCCCTCGCCTTGCCGATTCTTGCTCTGATGTCTGCGTCTGTGCCGCTCTGTTTGCCAGCAATGCTGCCCAGGTATGTGAAGGCCTCTTCGTCTTCCAGGTCACTCCTATGCAGTGCGACTGGGTCCTCATTTGTTGTGTTAATCTTGAGGATCTTGCCCTCATGAATCTTAAGGCCAACTTGTGCTGAGGTGGCTGCCAACTCTGTTGTCTTGTCCTGAATTTGCTGGTGGCTGCGGGAGAGCAGGGCCAGGTTGTTTGCAAAGTCCAGATCACCAAGCTGGTCAAACAATGTCCATTGTATTCTGTTTCTTCTGTCTGCTGTTGATGTCTTCATGGCCCAGTTGATCACCAGGAAGAAGAGAAAAGGTGACAGGAGGCAGACTCCGGTCTTCACCCTGATGCTGTCTGTTAGCTGTCCTTCATGGACTACTCAACAGGTGATTCCTTCATAGGTGTTCTTGATCAAGTTGACCAGTTTGGTTGGCACTCCATAGTGCCGAAGCAGCTCCCAGAGGATTTCGCGGTTCACGCTGTCAAAAGTCTTCTCGTAGTCAACAAAGTTGATGTACAGCGAGGAGTTCCACTCTAAAATCTGCTCGATGGTGATGTGTAAGGTAGTGATCTGGTCAATGCACAATCTGTTCTGGTGGAAGCTGGGCTGCTGGTCTCAAAGGAGGGGGTCGATGGCACCTTTCATTCTCTCAAGTAGGATCCTATTGAAGGTCTTGCCTGGCACTGACAGAAGCGTTATTCCATGTAGTTGGCGCAGTTGCTGAGGTCTCCTTTCTTGGGTACCTTGATGAGGTAGCCCTCCTTCCAGCCTGCAGGTACTTGTTTTTCTTCCCAAATCTTCTTGAATAGAGGGTACAGCATCTCTATGGTGGTCTCCAGGTCTGCCTTGAGTGCTTCTACAGGGATGTTGTCTGGTCCTGCTGCTTTGCCATTACTCAGGAGCTTGATGGCTTTCCCAATCTCCTCCCAGGATCAACATCAAATCTGATCATTCTTTCATTTATTCCATCACCACCTTCTTCTGTGGAAATAAGCTTGCTAGCTTTGTCTCCTTCACATCTTCCAGCGTGTCTTCCAACAACAGTCACATGTCATCTGTACATTACAGAGGGATTCTGATTCCTGCTGTCCACACTGACTGTCCACTGCTCTCTTCCTAACACAACTCCACTGGAAGGAATCACTTCATCAGCTCAGCTCACACTAACATCAAGCTTCAGCTTCTGACTCACACTAATCAACTTCCACACTGTTGACAACTAAACTCCTCTTTGACTTCCTGAGGCTCCACTGCAGCTCAGCACAAACACTGTGGAAACACAAACATACTGACTGGATGTGTGGAAGTCACACTGCTGAAGCCTCATATCACTTTCACAACAGCTTTACATTCAGACACACAGCAGGACTGTGGATTCTGTCCTCCATCTGGAACTCTGCAGTCAGCTGATCAGGGCATTTATTCACACTTCAACAATCTCAAACATCTTCACACTGTTTTCAGGAAAATACTCTCAATTTATCAACAAACTCCAAACTTCAGTCAAGGATTTGACTTGAATATATTGAGAAACCATCAACAGTGACCTGACCTGAGAGTCTCCAGTTTACAGTTTCGACTCTGCAGCCCATCACAGAGATGCTTCACTCCTGAATCCCGTAGGTTGTTCAATCTCAGGTCCAGTTCCATCAGATGGGAGGGGTTGGACTTCAGAGCTGAGGCCACGACTTCACAGTCACTCTCTGAGAGTCCCAACCAGCCAGAAAATCTGTAATGAGACATAAATGACAAAACATGTTGTTATGAAAGAGGACACTTCATATTTCCTTCATGCATTTGATAGCAGAACATCTGGACTGGTCCTGTTGGACATTTAGTTCTTCACATCAGAGCTTCAGCTCATCTTCTCTGACTGTTTGACATCAAACTGAATTCTCATCAGCCTCTCTCACACCTGCACACTTTCAGACTGGAATAATTCTATCTAGAATCTTAGTGTTTCATCTGCAGATGGAGGACAGAAGATGGACTTCCATTCAGGCTTCCATACTGTCCACAGTCTGTCAGTGTGCTCTGATCCCACGTCTGACTCAACAAAGTTCTCAGGAGAACATCTGGATCAGAAAAACATTTTCTGTCTGGATGTTGACACCACATTTACAGAAAGAATAAATACAAAACAATTCAAGAAAAACATCACAAATTACTACAAATAAAGGGATTAAAAACCAACTGAAAATAGTAACATTAATAATTCCATTAAATCAATTCTCCCATACATCAGAAATGATTAAATTCTTATATTCAACTCCAAAGAAGAGAAAAAATCATTTCAAAGCTGTATGTCTGATTGTAGAAGACTGCTTCCAGAAGCTCCTCATGTAATAAGATCTGATGCTGTGATAAAACCTGGACAAGAGCCTCTACAGTTCTTCTTGTGTTTCAGCAGATCTGCATGTTTCCTCCATCAGCCAAAGGAAGAACCTCACAAGAAAAAACTGTCTGATGGAACAATTATTAGAATGAAATAGAAAAACTGTCTTCAGTCATTTATCAGCTTCAAACACAACAACATGGAAAATCCACATTTTCACAGCGTTTGTAGCAGCTGAAGAACATCTGAGACTAAACACAGCTGACATGTGATGTTTGAAATAAACAAGTGGAACACTGAGAATAATGAGATGTTCTTGTGAGAACATCTGAAGAACTGAACTCCTGACCTACTCTGACTGATCATGTTCATCACATCTGGACTCACCGGAACTTTCTGCAGTTCCTCACAGCTGGAATCAGTCTCCGTTTTCCCTCCTTTGATGTTCTGTACTTGTTCAGGCTCAACTCATCCAGAACCTCCTCTGACATCTGCAGCATGTAGGCCAGAGCTGAGCAGTGGATCTCAGAGAGTTCCTTCTCTGATCTGTTCTCTGACTGCAGGAACTCTTGGATCTCCTGATGTACTGAGAGATCCTTCATCTCCATCAGACAGTGGAAGATGTTGATGCTTCTGTCTGGAGACATAAAATAACTCTTCATCTCCTTCAGGTTGTTGATGACTCTCTGGATCATTTCTGGCTGGTTCTCTGTCCGACCCAGCAGACCTCCTAAGAGTCTCTGGTTGGACTCCAGACAGAGACCATGAAGGAAACGAATAAACAGGTCCAGGTGACCATTTTTACTTCTCAGAGATTTCTCCATGACTCTGAACATGAACACATCCAGAGTGTCGCCTTCCAGGAAAACATCCAGAGTGTCTCTGTTCGTGTCTTTCCAGTCATTTCCCAGGAAGTCCTCAAGAACCTTCTCCTTCCTGTTGCTGTAACAGTGGAACATGTAGACTGCAGCCAGAAACTCCTGAACGCTCAGATGGACAAAGCAGAACACCTTGTCCTGGTACAGTCCTCTCTCCTCTTTAAAGATCTGTGTGAACACTCCTGAGTACACTGAGGCTGCTTCCATATCGATGCCACACTCTGTCAGGTCGGACTCATAGAAGATCAGGTTTCCTTTCTGCAGCTGCTCAAAAGCCAGTTTTCCCAGGGACTCAATCATCTTCCTGCTGTCTGGATTCCAGTGTGGATCTGTCTCAGCTCCTCCATCATACTTGACCTTCTTGACTTTGGTCTGAACCACCAGGTGGTGGATGAACATCTCAGTCAGGGTTCTGGGCAGATCTCCTCCCTCTCTGTTTCTCAACAGCTCCTCTAGAACTGTAGCAGTGATCCAGCAGAACACTGGGATGTGGCACATGATGTGGAGGCTTCGTGATGTCTTCATGTGGGAGATGATGCTGCTGGCCTGCTCCTCATCTCTGGATCTCTTCCTGAAGTACTCCTCCTTCTGTGGGTCAGTGAACCCTCTCACCTCCGTCACCATGTCCACACAGTCAGGAGGGATCTGATTGGCTGCTGCAGGTCGTGTGGTTATCCAGAGGTGAGCAGAGGGAAGCAGATTCCCCCTGATCAGGTTTGTCAGCAGCACATCCACTGAGGTGGACTCTGTAACATCAGTCAGGACCTCATTGTTGTGGAAGTCCAGAGGAAGGCGACACTCATCCAGACCGTCAAAGATCAACACAACCTGGAAGTCTTCAAACCTGCACATTCCTGCTGCTTTGGTTTCACTGAAGAAGTGATGAACAAGTTCCACCAAACTGAACTTTCTCTCTTTCAGCACATTCAGCTCTCTGAAAGTCAATGGAAACATGAAGTGGATGTCCTGGTTGCTTTTGTCTTCAGCCCAGTCCAGAGTCAACTTCTGTGTTAACATTGTTTTCCCGATGCCAGCCACTCCCTGTGTCATCACTGTTCTGATTGGTCCATCTCTTCCAGGTGAGCCTCTAAAGATGTCTTCTGATCTGATGCTTCTTTCTGCTCTGTCTGCTTTCCTGGATGCTGCTTCAATCTGTCTGACCTCATGTTCATCATTGACCTCTGCAGTCCCTCCCTCTGTGATGTACAGCTCTGTGTAGATCTCACTCAGGAGGGTCGGCTGTCCTGCTTTAGCAATGCCCTCAAACACTCTCTGGAACTTCTTCTTCAGAGAACATTTAAGTTCACGTCTACAGACTGCAGCAGCAAGTTCTGAATGAAGAAACAACATGAGATCAATGAATAAATGACAGCAAACATTGCAGCAGTTCATCCTCCTAAAGACTGATTGTGTGAAGATATTCTGAGACTTTAGTAAATGTTCTGTTGATCAGCAGCTTCAGTCTTTACACAAATCCTCTTACTGCTCTGCAGACAGTCAGCCAGCTTCTCCTGCTTCATCCTCCTCAGGAACAACACTGTCATCTGCTCAAACATCTCTCTGCTGCTCCTCTCATCTTCATCATCACCCTCCAACTCCTCCTCATCCTCCCTCTGACTCTCTGAGCATTCTGGGTAATCTGGACTCACAATCTTCTGCATCTTCTTCAGCTCCTTCTTCACAAAAGTCACCATGTTGTCCTCCAGCAGCTGGAACAGAGAAATGTGTCAATGAGTCCATCAGAGTCAAATCATGGAGCCAAACATCAGATCCATGTTGGACACACTGACAGTCCACTGGTCTACAAAGAGCAGCATGGAGACGCCTGAACACAACAGATGGAGAACAACTTGTTGTCCATCAACTCACCATGAATATGGAGTCCAGGTGATGCTGCTGGACAGACTGAGCTCTGGGAACCTCTGAGTTCTGCTGCTCCACTCTATGGATCAACATCAACAGTTAACTCTCAGTACGTCTGTCCACACAGAGACAAACACCAGCCATGACACCATCAACGTCTTCAGGAGACTCTGAAAATGGAACCAGTTATCTCCACATTTAAACCTCATCATGTCTCCCCTCGCTGTGACGTGGACGTTCACGTCAGACACCAACACTTTGGATTTCAGAGCAGGTCGGACAACACGTCGTACAAACTGGTTCTGTTCTAGAATAAGTGACTCTTTCTGTTAGTTCCAGCTTACATCTGATCAGCAGAAAATTTATAGAAATGTTCCTTCGACTGGTCGCTCTTGAAGGACAGACAGCTGGGTTCAGGACAGTCTGGTCTCTGCTGCTGGATCCTGAAACAAAACCAGAGCAGATAAAAACTGAAGCAAAACATCTTTAAACTGTTAATAAACACAACAACAACTTTGAGTCTGAAATGTCTTTCTGTTAGTTTTACTGTCTCACCTTCCATCTGCAGATCGTCTGAAGTCAGGAGGAGGATCTTTTGACCAGTTACTCTTCATGGACACACAGCTGGATCCAGGTCCAGGTCCAGATCCAGGTGGATTCCTGCGAATAATGATGCAGCAGTGATGTGATGCTGAGCTCTGACATGCAGCAGAGTCCTGGACAGTTAGAGATGGTGGTCTCACCTCTGAGCTTTGCTCTGGTTCTCCTGTTCCCCACACAGAGAGCTTTTAGAGGGAGGGACTCCCTCCTCTCTGTCCTCACACTCATCCATGATGCTCAACTCACAGCAGCTCACACACACTTTCTACCTTCACCTGCACAGGAAACAAACATCATTCATCCACTCAGATCCTCCTGGAAAAGATCAGCTGCTGCAGTTCTACTATCAGTCCAGCAGATGGAGTCATGGAGCTGCAGAGACTCACAGAGAAACCCAAAGTAAAAAAGACAGACGCAGTTTGTATCGTGAAGAAACAAAGAAACATCAGCAGCTGATCAAACTGACTGAAGTCAATCAATAATCTAATATAAATACTGACCGACTGCAGTGAATCGATAACCTAATAATCATTCTGATGGATGTTTAAACAGCAGTGATCCAGAATTTGTGGTGAAATAAGAAGTGAACATGTAGAAACATGACAGAGCAGAAACAAACAGCAACATTACTGAAGTTAAAGCAGCAAACAAAGCAAACTTACACTTTATTCAAAGCGCTGAAGAAGAAGAAGAAGAAGAAGAAAGTTTCCAGTCCACTCCTGGACGCTCAGACATGATCTGTTTCCTGGAACCAGTCAGGACTCCACCTGTGAGGAAGCAGCAGGCAGAGTTTCACAATCAGAGCACATTTTACAGACTGTAGAATAAAGATGACGTAGCTACCGTGACTGAGAAAATGAAGCCAGGATTTTCCTACTTCCTAGTAAAATCCTGGCTTCATTTTCTCAGTGCAGAGACCAGGATTTTACTGCTTCCTAGTTTACATCTTGGATTTTTGGAGAGTGACAGAGGACGGAAAGCAGTGATTGGTCAGACTAAATAAGAGCCCCGTGCAAATTTAGCTGCTGCTGCTAACAACATTAGCCTCCATAGAGGAGATAAACTCTCCAGGTCAGTGTTAAAGCCATCTCAGTAACTGGTTGTCCTCTTCTCCACATCTGGACATCATCACATCTAAAGCAGTGACCTACGTTACTGTAGCTGAAGTTACTGTAAGTTAACATCAGACTGGAACCTCTGATCAGAAACATGTTCTAACATCGGCTTTTAAAGTTGTTCTTAAATCTCTTTTCATGACTATTTATATCGTTGATGTAGAAACTCAAGCCGTCATGAAAAGTTCCATCTTTGAACACAATAACAGTAAATAAATAAAGCAAAAGTCAACTAGTGATATTTTCTGAATTATTTGTAGCTGAATGTCACAATAATACAAAATAAAACATATAAAATGCTTTTATTGTGAAATATTTGGTCACACAAGTGAAAAGTTTTTGGTTGAACTTTCATAACTAGTTGAGCAGCTTTGACGAGTTGAAGCACAAAAATCTAAACTATGTTTTGTGTTATTGTGAGGTGCAGCTTTAAGTTGTGTAACAGATTAGAGAGCTCAGAAACCAGTTTTATTTGTTGTTGTATATCATCCTCCTGCTCCTTACTCTGAGTTTTTGTCTCAATTCTCAGACTTTTTATCTGATTTAGTATTCATTATTGTGGGTGACTTCAACATTCATGTTGACATAGACAGTGACAGCCTTACGGCTGCTTTTAATTCAATATTAGACTCAAATGGGGTTTCTCAACATGTAAATAAACCAACTGTTAGAGTTGAATTTGTAAATACATTTATCATAATCAAGCCTTAGAGCATTAACTGTGTGTACATAGTGCTTTACATGACTATTTTTATAGAATACCACTCACTCACTTCTACCTGCACATATCTCTCTCTCTCTCTCTCTCTCTCTCTCCCTAGTCTCCACATCCCAGTACTTTTCCACTCTCTCAGCAGCTCCTCAAATGTTAGCACTCCCATTTGTGTAACTTGAGCTACTTCTTATCTTATGCAGCCATGTACCCACACCTGCTTCTGTATAAATAAACCATGTATGGGAACAGTGTTTTGTAGCTGGCACTGTGCTGTTACCATAGACTGTATATATAGTGGACATAGCATCTGGCTCCAGAATTGAAGCCAACCCGGACGTGTCAAAAACTTGCAATATCACGCCATCCGCTAGGGTTGGCTCCAAAAAGCTTTTGCTCCATCGACCCCAATTCATTTTTGGAAAAAATACAATTTGATGGACTGATTTTCTACAGCTCAGGATTTTTTCCCGTTAGTTTTCATGGTCAAAATGAGAGATCAGGTGGCCGATCTTAAAATAAATCAATACTGAATTTTAAATAAATCATTAAAGTTGGCGGAGCCAGGGGGCGTGGCTATACTTGATTGACAGCAACAGAAGCCTCTGCGGTAAAATGTGGGCGGGATAAGAGAGTCCTCAGCCAATCCTGCCCCTAGTTGCTCTCCGGTCCAGTCTGTTTGATGACGCTTTTTACGTCACTGGCTCCAAAAGATCCAAAAGGGCGACCAGGAAGTAGCAAAATCCGGGCTTCATTTTCTCGGCGTTGAAACCAACGGGTGATGTCACGGTTAGTTTACGCCTGGCTGTTACCCTTGCAAGTAAACGACTGGTCTCCGTGTGTTTTCTGGTCTGGTGAAGAGCTGGTGTTATGTGAGAGCTCTTAGCAGAGTTTCTCCCTGACACCAACCCATAGTTTTAATCACACCCTTGAGCTTGTTCTGACTTATGGCATAGAAACCGAAATAATATTTCCCTAGAACCCTCTTCTTTCTGACCATTTTATGATAACATTTCAATTCTTTTGGATTGTATAGGAGTTAAGAATAAATATCATTACAATAGATGCCTGTCTGACAATTCAGTAACTAAATTTAAGGAAGTAATACCTTCTCTATTTACTTCAACATTTTCTGATCAAATAGAAGGCAAATATGATAATTTTAATGCCACAGAAGTGGATTATTATGTTATAATGCTTCAGCCTCACTATGTACAACACTTCATCGTGTTGCACCTGAAAAAAAAGAAAGTTATATCTCAGAGAGGACCTGCTCCTTGATATAATTCCCACCTGTGGACTTTAAAACAGGCGTCCCGAAAGCTGGAAAGGAAGTGGTATTCCACTAGTTTATTTGGCTTGGAAAAATAGCCTAGTAATTTGTGTGTGTGTGTGTGTGTGTGTGTGTGTGTGTGTGTGTGTGTGTGTGTGTGTGTGTGTGTGTGTTTGTGTGTATATATATCTATATCCATATCTATATCTATATCTCTCTCTATATATATATGTCACAGGCCAAATTACAATCCAGGCAGATTTTAAATCCGCCTAGGCAGAATTAGAATTTTGATTTCGCCTTGGCGAGATTGAAATTTGAAGGGTTTTGAATATGATATGCTCTGTTAATGTAATTATTTGTTGTATATTAAAAAGAATAACCCTAACCCTCTAACAGGATTTTGGTATACAGTATATGAAAAAACAACAACCCAGAAACTACTTTGACAACATAATTTTTTCCCTGCTTATTTTGCCAAGTGTTGAGGACAAAAGTTGACATTAGTTCTAAAGTAATTATTTACCTTGTATCTAAAACCAAATTTCAAGGTACATATTGTTAGGGAAAACAAATAATTACATTAACAGAGCATATCATATTCAAAACCCTTCAAATTTCAATCTCGCCTAGGTGAAATCAAAATTCTAATTCTGCCTAGGCGAGGCTCATATATATGTTAATCTTTAATAGAGAACAAGAACAACTCCAGGTTTCTCTTCAGCACTGTAGCCAGGCTGGCAAAGAGTCAGTGAAACTTGTATTCCTTCAGCTCTGAGCTGTAATGACTTCATGAGCTTCTTTACAGATAAAATTGTTATGATTAGAGAAAAAAAATTAATCTCGCCCTTCCTACAAATGTCACAGATATATCATCAAGTACAGTTGCTTTAGAATTGGCCGTAAGACATGATGGATATTTAGAATCTTTCACTCCCATACATCTCTCTGAGATAATAATAATTATAATAATAATTACAACAGTTTCTACATTCAAACTATCAACATGTCTTTTAGATCCTATCCTAACTAGTTTACCTTTAATTATTTCCTCAATGTTAGCTCTGATTAATCTCTTTCTAGTAACAGGCTACATACCATAGGGTTTTAAGGTTGCTGTAATCAAACCTTTACTTAAAAAGTCCACTCTAGATCCAGATGTTTTAGCTAACTATACACCTATATCCAATCTCCCATTTCTCTCTAAAATGCTGGAGAGGACAGTTGAAAATCAATTATGTGAACATTTACAAAGGAATAGCTTGTTGAAGAGTTTCAGTCATACTTCAGAGTGTATCATAGCACAGAAACAGCTTTGGTAAAAGTTACTAATGACCTTCTCATAGCATCAGACCATTGTCTGGGGCCTCATTTATAAAGCTTGCGTACGCACAAAACAGGGCTAGAAAGTTCCGTACGCCACTTTCTACACAAAGGTTGTGATTTATAAAAACAAACTTGGCCTGAGAATGTGCGCACCGGTGCGCCAACCTTGATGCTTGCTTAAGCACATTTTGGAGACAGAGGGAACGGCAGTGCCGGAGGGTGACGTGGTGAACTGAAACCAGATTGATCTCAAACCTTTATTGTTATCACATATTAGACTTGTGGAGCCGGACAATCATAAACCCTCATTGTTGTAGATGTTCATATAGTGCGCCATTCGGCCTACGACTGTATTTGCAGAACTATGTTCATACATCAAACTTCCATCTTTAAATGATATAGAGCGGTGGATGGCACTGATTGATTACTAATTTGGAAAAGGCATGTGACAATCAGTCCAATCACTGATCAAGCGGATAAATAGCGGGTCACAGCTGTGCATAATGTGGCACAATGGATGCGCTGGCATTGCTGGAAGTCACATAAATGGTAGACAAAAACGGAGAGAGATTTTAGGGATCAGGGGGATTTCCTGGCCCATGATGATGACTAGCTAATAAGCCGATTCAGATTCCCTAGAGCAGTGCTCTTGGATTCATGTGCTGAACTGGGCCGTCTTAGACCGACCCACCCGCCAAAACCACGCCATCCCAGTACAGACACAGGAGCTCACCACTCTGGAGTTTCTGGCGACCGGCTCCTTCCAGCGGGAATTGGCCGACAGGTATGTGTTTTATATGAAGAATATATGAGGTTACATTTGTTGTCTAAATCCTATCTGGGTCTGATATACAGTTACATGATGTCCTTTAGGTCTGGGATATCACAATCATAAATAAATAAGTTGCTGATCCACGGCATTTTACGCAGCGCCGACTGCAGCGTAAAATGCCGTGGATCAGCAGCTTATTTATATGAAGATACATTCATGAGTTACTTTGCATTGACGATTCATGGTAAAATGTGAGTGTGTTGTGGGCGGGATGTGAGGTGGATCCACCTGCACAATTCCAGCTGGAGTGTGATTTATAAAGAGGAAATTGCGTGCTGCTGTGCGTACGCACAGTTTTATAAATTAGAATATTTTTTGGCGTACTCCTATTTCAGATTTTCGGAGCAGTCAAACTTCTAGTGTGGATCCTACGCAATGTTTTATAAATGAGGCCCCTGGTCTCTATACTTGTTTTGTTGGACCTTAGTGCAGCATTTAGCACCACTGATAACAAACTTTTATTACAGCTACTAGAACATTCTATTTGTGTTAATGGGACAGCACTGGACTGGAGATCTTCAGGGTTCTGTCTTAGGACCAATACTGTTCACATTATACATGCTTCCTTTAGGCAATATTATTAGGAAGCACTGTATTAATTTCAATTGCTACGCTGACAACACTGAACTGTATTTATCTATGAAGCCAGATGAAACTAATCAGCTAGCCAGATTGCAAGATTGTCTTAAGGACAAAGACCTGGATGACGTGTAATTACCTACTACTAAATTCAGACAAGACTGAAGTCATTGTATTTGGCCCCAAACATCTTTGAAACTCACTTTCGAAGCATATAGTTACTCTGGATGGCATCACATTGGCCTCCAGTACTACTGTGAGGAACCTCGGTGTTATCTTTGACCAGGACTTGTCCTTTAACTCACACATAAAGCAAATCTGAAGGCCTTCCTTCTTTCAACTGAGAAATATTGTAAAAATCAGGAGCATCCTGTCTCAGAGTGATGCAGAAAAATTAGTTCATGCTTTTGTTACTTCCAGGCTTGACTATTGCAATTCCTTATCAGGATGTCCAAATAGCTCTCTCAAACATCTTCAGTTGATCCAAAACACTGCAGCCAGAGTACTGATGGGAGTCAGCAAGAGAGCTCAGATTTCTCCTATACTTGCTTCTCTTCACTGGCTTACTGTTAAATCCAGAATAGAATTTAAAATCCTTCTTCTGACATGTAAAGCTCTTAATAACCAATCTCCATCATATCTTAAAGATCTGATAGTACCATATTATCCTAGTAGAATGCTTTGCTCTCAAACTGCAGGTTTACTTGTTGTTCCCAGAATTTCTAAAAGTAGAATGGGAGGCAGAGCCTTCAGTTATCAGCTCCTGTCCTGTTGAACCTGCTCCCAGTCTGAGTTCTGGAGGCGGACACCCTCTCTATTTTTAAGACCAGGCTTAAAGCCTTCCTTTTTGACAAATCTTATGGCTTATCTTATGGCTGACTGGGTGACCCGAGGGGTTCGGCCTGTGTCTTCATTTGCACAGCTGACTTCCTCTTGGACGTCCCTTAGTTCTGCTGCGATAGACCTATAGGCTGCTGGGGACCTTTCTGGATGCACTGAGCCCTTCTCTATCTACCTTTACATTTAATATGTATACCGTTATTGCAGTACATTCACTCTGTTTCCCCCTGTGTTCTTTCTCCGAGTGTCCCTGGTCCCAGAGCTGGATGCTTCAGATCTGTGGTTGCTGTCCCACCAACTGGTCTAGTCTCCATCATGTCCATTGTGGGATGCTACTGCTGACCTTACTCCAGCCCTCTGCTTCCAGCTGCTCATTTCCACCAGTCTACTCTGCATTACTCTTACTGTACTTGATATGCTCATCTACATACTGTTTGAATTTTACTGCCATCTATATATGTAGTATATTTAATGCCAGAGCCGTACATCATAACAGTGAACTATGAATCAGTGTCAGTGTTAACTTGTACTTTGTATGTATCATCTATCTTATCATACATGTATCTGTGTGTTATATGTTCCTTGTTCCCCACCCCCTCTTCTCACATCCCTACCCTTTCCATCCCTCTACTCTTCTACTTGTACCGTCCCTCTCAACCCACCCGACAGCAGGCAGATGGGTCCCCCCACATAACAAGGGCCAGGTTCTGTTCGAGGTTTTTTTTCCTTGTTAAAAGGGTGTTTTCCTTGCCACTGTGACCTTGGGGCTTGCTCTAGGGGTCAGGCATATGGGTTCTGTAAAGCGTCTTGAGACAATTTGACTGTAATTGATGTAATAACTGAACCATTGCAGTTTTCTAGAGGCTCAGGCACAGGAAATGATGTTAGACAGGAGTATAAAGAATCAAGAATTTTACAGACGTAAATTGATCAGGACTACAAAACCCAATCGGAAGACTACAATCAGAAATTTCAAATTAAACTAGATTCTGCAGACTCAGGCTTAAGTCAGGAAGACCCCAGTGGGCAGGCAGAATAATAGCTCAAACAGAATACTGCAACTCAGGGAGGGTATAACCCAGGCAAGATATAGAGAATGACTACAAATTACAAAAACTAACCTGAGAACTACACAATAGGTTCCACTACAAGATTCAGAAGAGCAGTGGCGGCTGGCCCATAGGGGGTGCTGGGGCTCCGCCCCACCAGCTGTGGAGGGGATTTTTTTTTAATTATTATTTTTTATTTTTTTTCATCAGCTTCAGTTTTACTTAATAGTATGTGTGTGCCTACATGTATTTTAAATCATTTAAACAACATTAACACCAACCGACAACCGAATTTCCGCCGAACTACAGTATGTCATTCTCCCATGGGGCGCTCGGCAAAGCGCCCCTGACCTGCAGCTAAATAGCCAATCAGGTTATGGTTGCTAGGGGGAAATTACTGATAATTGGCCTATCAGCGTCGCCAAATTTAACGCCGATGGGGCGCTGGAAATGTCGCCCCAACTTTTTTTATTTTTTTTATTTAGAACAGTATACACAAACAAACAAGGCACATATGATCATCATCATTAACGAACTTCAATCACAGATCGAGCAATCAGAGTAATTCCAAATAGAAAAGAAAAGGAGGGAGAGAGAAGGAATAAGAAAAGAGAAAGAGATAGATAAAAAAAATTTGTGAAGGGACTTTTAAATTAAATCAAATTTATCTAATAAAGAAAACAAGTGAAGGGCTTTCCTATTTTCAATTAATTTTAAAGATTTACAAAAAAGTAAGAACTCATTCTTCCAGTGAGTAAAACAGGGTCGAGATTTAAAGTACCTGCATTTGTGAATAAAGAATTTCCCTAAAAGCAATAAAACATTCAGCATAAATTCTAGATTCTTGTCATCTTTAAACACACCAAACATAATAGAATCTTCAGTCAGGGGGAAAAGAATGTTTTTTGAGAATAACCAGCTCCTTAAGTCACACCAAAAGGGATGTACCACATTGCAGTGAAAAAAACATGGTTCAAATTTTCAACATCCACATCACAAAACACACAGTTATTTACATCCAAATTAAATCTTAGTCTTAGGAATTCATTTGTAGGGTAGATTTCATTCAAAAGTTTGAACTGAACTTCTTTGGCCTTGGGAGGTAATGGAAGTGAGATATAATTTTTCCTTATGTTTTTAATTTTCTCCACCTCAAATCGTTTCAAAATATATGATCTTTTGATTGGATTTGGATAGAATTCATTTAACAACAGTCTTCTAATAGCTTTGTTATTACATGCACGATCACAAAACTCAATCCCCCCAATGCACAATTGTCTCAATCTTTGGGAGACTTCAGAATTTCGTATATCTTCTTTTACCATTGTTCTCAAAGAGATGGGTATTGCACTTATTACTTTTGTGTATTCCTTGAAACTACATTGTATTTGGTATTTTTTGCAAAAGTCTTCATGTAATAACGGGTTCCCATTTTCATCTAACAGGTGAGCAACAGCCCAGACTCCTTTTGAATTCCATTCCACCCTACAAACTGACTTCCTGTTCAGCAATATATATCGGTTATTCCAGATTGGTGTATTGTGAGGAGTAAAATTGTGGCAGTATATTAATTTCCAATAGAGAAGAACTTGTTGATGAAAATCAGAAAGTTTGACCGGTAACGATCTACATTCAAAGTCACATCGCAACAGAAAGTCTATTCCCCCACCTTCTTGAAAATCGTGTTAGGAACAGTGAACCAAAGTGAATCCCTGTTTGTGAGAAAAGATTTTAGCCATTTTAATTTTAAGACGCCATTCATAATGTCAAAATCTATCGCGTTTATACCCCCATCTTCATACAAATGTCGCCCCAACTGCTACGTAAAAAGCGTGAACGTTTATGATCGCTAGAGCTACTTGAGGAGCCAGCGATAGTTTTTTTCGTAGTGCGACTCCCAGACTCCGTCATACATCGGGAGGAAAAGAGGAGGGAGAAGATAAATAGACACACAGGAACAGAGACACACAGGAGCAGACACACACAGGAACAGAGACACACAGGAGCAGACACACACAGGAACAGAGACACACAGGAGCAGACACACACAGGAACAGAGACACACAGGAGCAGACACAGGGTGTCTTTTAAGTTTATTTTACATTCAATGGGCAGTATGTAATAATAATATAGTTGTGGGTTGGTTGGTTGGTTCTCAATTCTTTGTATGTTACATTTTTATAGGAAATGTTCTCTTTCATTCTCTCTTCAAAAATAACTCAACCCACATTGATAGCATAACGTCTAATATGTCTGTAAATTGTTACTTCTTCTGTGAAACTGGAAACTGAAATTAAATTATTATTGTGGACCTGTAGTCATTTTCCGACTGTTCATTTGAATGCTTATGCTAGATTAGGCAGGGAAATCTGTTGGCACACCAGCCCCACCAAGATTTTTTTCACCAGCCGCCACTGCAGAAGAGTAATTTACTCACAAAAAAAGTACAGTACTACTAAACTAGAAGCTTGTGAACTAGATACAGAATAAACATAGATCAAACAGACTATGAGATGCTTGGACAGAGACTTAGCTGGACTACAGAGACACAGGGACTCAGAACCAGGGACCTTCTTGTCAAGGTGAGGGGAAAGGTGTGGACGTGGTGTGTGACAGAAGGCAGGATTTCCAGGGTGGGGAGACTGGGACGACACAGGAGACACCAGTGACGGTGAATGGAACAGGTGAGTGAATCTGAGTCAAGTTGCCAGTACAGGTGGAAGGACTTGGGCCATGGAGTTGGAGAAACCAGGGGTACAGAACAGGAGCAGATGGAGTCCAGACTAGAAGAGAACAAAAGACAAAAGCACCAAGTGTTCCAAAAGGTTTCAGTGGCAAGAGTGAGCAGAAAAGAGAAGTGAGTGGTGTCTGTTCTTATTGCAGCAGGAGTGGCTCTTGATTGGATGTGTTCCACCTGCTCCTGCCTTGGCTGAGGCTGATTGCTAATCACAGTCAGCTTTGCCAAACACACCTAGGAGACAACAGAAAGGCAGGGGGAAGTCGAGAGCACTATCTAGGCCTTGCAGCAGTGGACCTGACAGTAACATACATGACATGTTTGTGTGAAAGTCATATTTGAAGTGTGTGAAATTCCAGGAGAGTCACTAGGAATCCTCTTCTAGATTTGTTCTCAAGCAGCTGAGTGTGGAAAGAGAAGGAAGAAATAAAACACCCAGATGGTCGCAGCTGAACCAAAGCTGACTGATTTATTGAAGGAAGTTGTTGAGTTAACACAAATCAAACAACACAGGAGACAGATAAAGGAGCAACGGAGGACGACGGATGCTACTGAAAAGAACTGAAGAGAAAAAACAAGAAGAAGATTTCTGACTACAAGTTAGAACCAAACTTAACTCTCGTACGATGAGCAGATAAAAGTCCAAATGAAAACCCTGCTTGGACTCACCTACACTCACTGCCCACAACTAAAGCTACAAACAGGAGAAACACCTGCTGTGGAACTTTCAGGACATTTCATCTCAAACAAACAGTGGATCTGAACATGAAGCTCATGATGGAGGTCTGGATGAAGAATTCCATCCTGACTGACAAACTGACCAGTTGGACAAATACAGTTTCTGTCAGAGAGCAGGAACTGAGCTGATAGAACCACACGTCAGCAGAAAATTGACTGATGATATAGGATTTCTGGATATATGTTTGTAAGGGTTTTCTATACCAATTATAACCATAAGATTATAATAATGTTTCTCCACCAATATTAATGTAGGGTTAATGTTTGCTCAAATGGGGTTAAGGGTTTTATACAAAATTATTATATAGTCTACCTGATATTCGAGCAGCGAAGCATTTAGATTAGACAAATATAATAATGCTGCATAGGAAACACTTCTTGTTGTGCTGTCAAGAAGAGCTTCAGGAATTATAAGCTTGAGAGATTATGTATAACATTGAGGTAGCTGGAATCTATACAAATTAGGGACTAAGATGTGAACAACAAAACAATTGAGGTACTGAACTTATATTTATGTACATTTATTAAACTAAACACAACAATAACAACAACAATAACACACATTAAGATGAACAACAACACAAAACAAATAAGAAGGTGAGATGTGAATGATGGAAAAGGAAGGAAGAGAACACAATATTTTAACATAAGACTGGGATTAATGTTACACTTGAAATATGGCGTTCTGACGGAAAGGGATAAACAGAACGCACCTGAAAGCAGCCGTCAATTTGCTCGTAGGCTAATTTGATAGCCTGTGAATTTTATCTTGAAAAGATCATTTGAGAGAGTTGCACCAAGTTCCAGTGATTGAAAGGTACTTACGTGCCATGATGATGATGATGATGATGATGATGATGATGATGCCTTGGTGGATGGTCCGGTCAGTCTTCGTTGATGTGGGTCGGAACAGCGGTGGAAAGAGTGGAGCCTCAGAGTGATGGATAGCAAGTCGACTTCAAAAATCAGGAGAACTCAAAATTATTAAGGAGGACTCTACATGGTAAAACAGACCCGAAGTGGTGCAGGAGGACTCCTGATGGACTCGAAGTAGGAAAAGAGACTGTACATGGTAAAACAGGAATCCTGATGTTACATAGGACTCTTTTAGTGGTGAAAGACAACTCCAAGTGGTACTTTCAGATGTGGTCTTTTAAAGTGGACCTTTGCATATCATTAACTCAGCAGGGGTCTGGTACATCCTCCGTCAGGGAGGGCTGATGTCCAGAGGTCCCTCACAGAGTTACGTTTTCAGGTAATTTCTGTAACTTTCCAATATATTGAAATTTGGTGAACATGATTCATCTAGGAGCATTACTGACAGATAGCTGATTAAAATGAGACCAAACATTCTCATATGTGATTGGCAGACTTGTTAAAATTATGACATTGATACTAATCAGGACAAGTAAAATATTAAAAGTAAGGCAAGAGGTAGATTAATCATGAAGTCATTGAAAGTTCACTTGTTTGGTGAAATGGATGCACATAAATCCGGTGTCAGCCGGGTTCGGACCAAGCAAGTTATGAACTGGGTTGTTTTTAACTGTTTTTAGCTCTGTGATTTTAATTGTTGCCTTGTCTGTTTTTTTTGTTTGTTTTTTTTTTTATCTGCGCCCACAGTGGGGACACAGTGTTATTCGTTGGACATTATTTCGGTTTTGTTGTTTTTCTGTTTTGCTTTATGCCCCTTATTGGTTTAATGTCCAGCTAGGATTGATTTGTTTTTTTCTGTTCTTATTCTGAGCTTTACTTGTTTTTTTTTGTTTTTTTTTTATATTTGTTTTCTAGGTTAAAATATTCCTTCTGATTTGGTTATTAGTTTAGTTCTTTTGTTTCTGTGTTCTCCACTGATTTCCTTTCTACGTTCCAGAGGCTGTGTACCTGTGGTCGGTACGTGGTGTCGTCGGTGGTGGTCTCCTCCCCGTGTGATGTGTGAACCCTGGGTTTTTTTTTTGTTTTTTTTGTTTTAGTTTTGCACGTGTGTGTGATTTTTCTTTAGTCACTTGGTGACCTTTCCCTGGGCCCTATTCCTCCCCTCCTTCGACACACCGCCACATGGTAAGCAAGCCTCTGACCCTTTGCATCCCTTTTCCCCTTGTTTTATCATGTGTTAACTGATTTTAATTAGTTGTGTAAATAAAATTTGGATTATTGTACAGGAACAACACGTCTCTCGCTTCATGATATATGAACCTGTGTGCCTCAACATGCTCTTAAGAGGCAAAGACTTTCCTTGGGGGCTCTCTCCCCAAGGTGGCGTTGTCAAGCTCAACTTAGAAGTTAGCCCTCCTAGCTGCTATTGCACTCGCCACATCTAGAATTGTGGGATGATTATCTTTGTTGGTTCTGATATGACAGTTCAGAGTTCCTTTGTCAGTGAGTGGAATGTCTTTCAAGTTGTCATCCCAGTCAGAATGAGTATTAGTGGCCCTTTGGTTCCTTTGTTGACCAGATAGTGAGTGGGGGTTTAGACCAACTTCTTGGCTAAGACAGGCCTAATTTACATCCTGGAGGTCTGTGTGGGGAAATCCTGTAATGCCTGGTCTCCTGCTCTCCTGCTGTTTTGATACTTTGCACCGTTGTATCAGATCTGGAAAGCGTCTTGCTTGCAGTGTCCTGGTGTCGCAGCTCCACTGATCAAGGCAAGCCTCATCTCCACTGTGGCTTTGAAGGTGTTAAAGTCCCAGGGCAGGAACAGCACCGACAAGAATCTGCTCTTGTCCTGTTTCACTGTGTAATGATGGCTGGTGGATCCCAGATTACTTATGTTTATGTTTTAGGGCATATTTTTCCTACTCATCTTTATCTAATATTTTTTTCTACTGAGTAACTTTGAATGCAACTGTAACGTAAGTAATTTAACATTTACTGAATATTTCCTTAGTCGTCTCCAAACTGACTCCATGTCAAGTCATCAGTTTTTCTGCATTTTGTTCAAACTGAAAGACAGCATATACACTTTGCAAACAAAACTGACATTATGGGGCACAAAATGACCAATAACAGAATGGTTACGAAGACATGCACAACTATAAAGCTGTGACACAAGACCCATTAAAGATTTGCAAAATGGGGACCAAAGAGTCTCAATTAAACATACGAGATACAAAATGACTAAAATATTAGCCAAAAAAAATCACCACAAAAGACATAACGGCATCAAAGAAAGGTAAAATGGACACCATATGTCCCACATGTGACACAGAATGATCAAAATGGAACAAAAACAGCCGCAAAGAGACCAGAAATTAACAATAAGTCACAAAAAATAATCAACTTATTTAACATTTACTGGGAGTCGACTCCAAACTAAGTCATCAGCATTTCTGCATTTTGTTCAATAGGTGGAATGTGAACTTCACAGACAGCAGTTTGTGCGTCAGTTTAACAACCAGCATGTAGGTCATCTAGAAACAGCAGCTGACTGGTCTGTGTTTTAGTCTCAGCTGATATATTTTAGAAATCACACAAACATGTGCAGCAGATGCTCTGTTCTGACTCTGTTCTCTTCATATCAGTAGAAAATACCAGGTTACAATGATTTATTGTGCTGTCAATGCCAGCTGTTTGTCAGTTGAGAATGCATTTAGCTAACATGAGTAGCAGGAAGCAACTGTGTGTCATTCATTTCATCTACAGTCCAGATGCTGTTTCCTGTAACCAATCGATAGGATGAAGAGTCGGTAGGATTCTAGTCCACTTTGATATTCTTTGGTTGACTACAGGCATAAATCTTTGTGTGTGTAGATGAAAACAAGTCAAAGAAACTGAAAAACTGGAAGACTTATCCTCTAGGCCTTTTAAGGTGTCATCTTTGGAAGCTATGACAGCTTGTAATGATTGTTTTCCAGTTCAGTGAAACATTGTGAAACTATAATGTGAAGACCAACTCAACAAATCACCAGTTTGAAATAAGTTAACAAAAACACTGAAGGGGTGTGGGTCATTGCAGTCAATCATTCCTCCTCCCAAACCTCCTCAGAATCAGTTGGTTCTTCATCTCCAATATCTTTTTTAATGATCAGAGTTCTACCTTCATAGTGTGAATATTTCCAGAGTTCCAGGTCCTTGAAGTCCATAGAAGTGGGTCCAGATTTATCACTGTTTAATGGACTTTTTCCATAACAGTGAATGGTGTCTATTCGATCATTCTGGTATCTCCTGTGTGTAAAAATGATCCTTTCATTATGTAGAAGTTGTTCGAACCAACCACCGATCACACATGCTGGTATGAGCCTTGAAAGGAAGTGATGATGTTTCAGTTGGGGAGTCATGAGTTAGTTTAACATGCTAGAGGCAAAATAATTTTTTCCTGAACTAAACGTGGAGTTACCATGTGGACTAACAGCCGTCACTCTGAGACACAAAGAGCAAAGATCAGCTGCTGCACCTTTAGATGACGTTAATATGAGACATGATGAAGCTGCAGCAGCTTCCTGGAAACAGCTGAGGACTAAGAAAGCTCCTCCTCTCTGACCACAGCCTCACTCTGTCCTTTATTTCTACACATTCACATGTTGATGAAGGAGCTGATCAGGAGTCTGTTTGTCTCTGACTTCATCCATCATGTCTGGCTTTAAGGTCCTTACACACCGGGTGCGTTTTTTAAGTGCGTTTTTTTCGAACGTCAATATTTTTTTCGAACCTGTATCCTGTCAATACACGCGTTCACATCGGCAACATTTTCTCGCTCAGCGATTTTGCGGCATTTATTTTTTTTGCATCACGGTCGATTTTTCTAAAGTTTCACATTCTTTGTGACCACTTCTGACCAATCAGATTGCGTGTTGTTGCGACGTCCCATTCACCAGCATAACCAACATGGCTGACCAGCTAATTGTTTACGTGTCGGAGAACCAAGTGCTCTTTGACAAAAAGCACAAAAGTTACAAAGAAACTGAAAAACAGGAAGACTTATCCTCTAGGCCTTTTAAGGTGTCATCTTTGCACAAAAAGCACAAAAGTAACAAAGATAACGAGTTAAAGGACAACCTGTGGAGAGTCATTGCGTCGGATCTCGAATATGATGATGGTGTGTGTGTGCTGGAAAGTTTACTAAATGTCTTTGTTTTAATTTTCGTCTATGCTAAGTAACTTTAGCTCGTAAGGTAACCTGTTGTGATACAACATACTTTTCACTGTCAATTGCATTGATGTCACAGTCATCAATTAGGTCTCGGTTGTTACCTTATGTTTATAGATTATAGTTTAATGTTGTGCTTACCCGGTACGGGCTCCGACTCACATTACAGTACATGATATCAAGACAGAAAGACATCGCAACACGTCTAATCAGAACTGAAAATAATCCGTCCGGTGTTGTGTTTTCTGCTTTTAGTATCTGTGGCATATGGTAGATATTATTATTATTATTCATACTTTATAGTTGAAGAAGTGAAGAAGATGTGGAGGAATTTGAGGGACACGTACGTGAGAAAGAAGAGAGAGGAGGGAGAAATGACGAGGAGTGGCCAGACTGCTCGCTTCCTCCTGGGACGCATCTTCCTCCTCTTCGGAAAGTCGCAAAAACGCATCATGCTTGATATGTATGGACAGGTGCGTCAAAACTCGCATCCGAATATTTTGCAATTTCGCATCGTTTATTCACATCGCTCCCGGTGTGTAAGGACCTTTAGACTCTCACATTATTTCATCTACTGTCCAACACTGGAGATTCTCAATCAATGACATGATGAGAAATAACAGTCAACATTTCAGCTTTTTATCTTTAATAACAATAACAACAACAGCAACAATAATAATAGTAAGAATGACACTGAATCAAATGCTAGTGTCTAAAAGAGCAGAAAGTGGGATGATGGGTAATTTTTATAGGTTTTTAACGTTTTTCTGATTGTGGGTGAGTTGAAATCTAAAAAGAAATGAAGTCAAACTTCCACCTTTGAGCCACATGAAGTAAAACTATGAAAGCAGAAGTAAACTGGTGATATTTTCTGAAGCACATGTAGCTGCAGGTCACAATGATACAAAACTAAACATGGAGAATGCTTTTAATGTGAAATCATTTGTGTTGAACTTTTCTAACTGGTTGAGCAGCTTTGACAAGTTGTTCCATAAAAACTAAACTATTGTTGGATAGTTGGATCCAAGCTGAACACAGTTGTGGAGTTTCAACCAGTTTCTCCACATTGAACTAAGAAAACATCCTTTAGAAATGTGGACATGTTTGTGGTTTTCTGAGCCCCTCTGTAGGCTGCACAAACACAGTGAAGTGTTCCCTGTTCTACTGACTGAATCCATCAACTTGTTGAAGAGATGCTTGAAGGTCCACCAACCAGAACCATGTTGGTGACGGAGAACTCAGGAGGAACATCCAACTTTCTAAGAAGCACCAGATAAACCCACACATCCCTTCCACTCACATGAATGTGAGGATGGAAGTTGTTATTATGGGATGTTTGTTCCAGCAGCTGTTGCCTCATCAGCGGAGGAGGAGACTGAGATCAGTTTCCAGTAGGCTTGGGTGGTATCCAAATTTTGATACCGTCAAACGTCCCTCACATTTTACCGGGGTATACGGTATTACCGTGACTATTACTGTTACTGGCTTGTGCCTTCACGTTCGGAAATTGAATACCACACACTATTACTGAATAATAACATAACATGGATATTATTAACAACTTTTATTAATACAAAAATCCAGATTAGAAAAAAGTGCAAAATACAAAAGGACCTGAAACCTGCTCTGATGGTGAGCTTGTGGCACAGACGCACAGGTACTTTCGGGTCAGTCGCGACATCTGGGGAAAATGACTGGCAGCATATTTCCACCAGAGAAGTGGGTCCTCGTCTCCTTGAATGACAGGCTCCAAACAGTAGGTTGTTAATTCAGCGCCGGCTCGCTCATCTGCAGTGCTGACTGGACCGGCCGCTGCAGGTCATTTTTGCAGGAGGGTTCCCAGAGACATTTTTTTCGTGGGAGTCTGGGTTGTGCCTCTTCCTCTTCCATTCTGATGGCCACTGCTGCTGGTGCTGCTTGCCCCTCTAAGCTCACGATCTCAGCCTGTAATTCAGCCTTGATTTCACTCAGTGCGTTATCATCAGTCTCATATCCTCCACAGTAAAGAGGGTCGAGGAAAGTGCGCTTTCGCATTAATTTGCGCACTGAATCAGATTCATACTTGGTCTCCAGCTTTTTAGGAATTGCAGTTTTTATTGACTTTGTTAGCTTGAAGTTGTTTTCTGATGTAGCCAACACATTCTCCCAAACTGCAGAACTTGTGTTCTTTTTTGACACCAAGTCACTCCGTGCGGGATCTTTATTCATTTCTGATCATTATTTCTTTCCACCTTACATTCATGCGTACTGTGGTTTTATTTTGAAAAACGGATTTTGTTTTTGGGTGAGACCGGAAGTAGTATGCTAAAATATTCACCGTAGCTTAACAACGCTAATTCATGGACAACACTGCTTCTGTTTCTCCCATGAGGGTTAAAAACGAGAGTAAAAGGTATGAAAACCTGCTTGTCTTGCACGAAAACTACGAAATTATTTTGTAAATTATATAAACTGATTAAAATTCCACTCTAGAAGTTGGAGAAGCGTTGAAGAAACCCTTTTAATTGTCCAAAACCGCCTTCTTGGTAAGCTAGTTCCCGCTTGTTCCTAATGTGTCACGAACGAGCGGGTTGGACCCGAGCAGAGAGCCACACTACCAAGGCTGGCTGGAATGAAGGTGCTTTATTGTTAGGGGTGAAAAGTGGCTCGGTGGGGGGGAAAACCAGGGTGCAGGAGCGGGGAGGTCCAGGCAGTGACAGAAGGGGTCCAGGCAGGACTGGGGGTCCAGGCAGGAACGGGGGATCCAGGAGGGGGAAACCGGTGATGACTGGGTTGGGGAGAGCCGGAGGAGAAGGAGGATGGCGGGGATCCCGGACAGCTGAACTGTGGGCGAGGAACAGGAGAAAACAACATAAGAAAAGCCAAAACTTAACAGATTAAACAGGAGGCTAGAGAGCGAACTGACTGTGGAGTCTTTGTTGAACAATCTGGCAGGGAGTGGAAGGATGAGCCGGTTCTTATTGTGGAGGTGAGTAATCAGTGTGATGTCCCTCAGCTGTCTGGGAGCCGTAGACGAGGTTGATTGCCTGCTGGGAAGCTGAACTCCACTCAGGCGCCAAGCTGCAGAGGGAAGACAGGGGTAGAGAAGTGGATGGGAGACAGGGTGAGACAGGGGCAGAGGAGCAGATGGGAGACAGAGGGAAAGACAGGCATAGAGGAGTGGAGAGGAACAGGAGAGAGGAACAGATGGGAAAAGGGGTATTTGGGATGTCAGGTGGGAAGGACAGGGGTGAGGAAGGAGCCCTGACATAATGAGTGTGTCTGTGGAAATACCACAAGGTGACCATGCTAGCTGCAATTAAGGGTGTATTGCACATTTTATGTTGTTTTTGAAGAATGGAATATACTAAAAAGCATTAATTTGATGGTTTGAGGTCATATTGATCCGTCACAAAAGTTTTGGAACAAAGTTTTATGGACTGATGAGACCAAGATTAACCTCTACCAAAGTGATGGAAAGGCCAAAGTATGGAGAAAGAAAGGATCTGCTTATGATCCAAAACATACAAGCTCATCTGTGAAACATGGTGGAGGTAGTGTCATGGCTTGGGCTTGCATGGCTGCTTCTGGAACAGGCTCACTAGTCTTTATTGATGATGTAGCTCATGTTGGTAGCAGCAGAATGAATTCTGATGTCTACAAAACTATTTTGTCTGGCAATTTACAGAAAAATGCATCCAAACTAATCGGGAGAAGCTTCATCATGCAACAAGACAATGACCCAAAGGACACTGCCAACACAGCAAAGGACTTCATCAGGGGGAAAAAGTGGAAGGTCTTGGACTGGCCAAGTCAATCACTGGACCTTAACCCAATAGAACAAGCATTTTACCTCCTGAAGAGGAGACTGAAAGGAGAAACCCCCAGAAACAAACAAGAACTGAAAGAGGCTGCAGTAAAGGCCTGGAACAGCATTTCTAATGAAGAATGCAACAACCTGGTGACATCAATGGGTCCATGCTTGATGCAGTTATTGCAAGTAAGGGTTATGCCACAAAATATTAAATGTTATTCACTTTAAGTTAATTTAATAATGTCTGTTCCAATACTTTTGCTCACTTGAAAAGTGGGTGAGTTTAAAGAAAAGGTCATCTTTCCTGGGTTGTTGAAGACATCCAGATGTAAATACCATGAAATAAAAGCTGGAATTCTGAACTTTTGTGTCATATTCATCTTTTTATCTGAAACCCAAATGTCTTCAGTATACAACAAAAACAAAGGAACTGAACTTGCTGTTCCAATACTTTTGGAGGTGACTGTTAGTCATGAGTTTCCAGTGACTCCTATAACTCTAATTTTAAAACATGTCTTTGTAGCAACAAAGCATCGTGTGTTTTGGTTCTTTCATAGATTAGAAATATGACAAAATCTATTGGGTCATAAATATACATAAAACAACTTGAATTATCAGTTGTGTTGATGTAGAAAATTGTGTTAATCAAAATTTCTTTGTGACATGGTATCTCAACTTCTCCTGAGTGATTACGATCGCCAACAGCTGCTGACTCCTCTGATCCAGTTTAAATAGAACCCATTAGATCCACTCACTAGACTCAAACACTACAGTGGTAAAGTCTGAGGAGCTCAGCAAAGATGTGAAAAAGCAAATCATTGACGTGAATTTTCAACATCATAACAGAATTCCTAAAATTCAGTCATGACTCTTGGTTTTTGATGACAAAACAAGAGTTTCAGTGGTCCCATCTTTCTACCACTATAAAACATTTCTGGATGCATCACTGTTCATGTGGATCCTGCTGCTATTTTAAGTTGTAGATATTTAAGCAAACCATGTGTTTTTGTTGTTTCATAGATTTATTAAAGGTTGTCTGTAAATATGACAAAATCTACTGGGTCATAAATATACATCCAGAAACTTGAATTATCAACTTTGGTCACATAGAAGTTGTGTTCATCAAAATTTCTTAGTTTCGTGACCAAGCATTCTGACAAAGACCCCCACAACTATCACCAATATGGAGAATAATAGAAAAAGATAGCAACTTTCATTATATCATTTAAAGGAAGAAACTTGTTTTATCTTGGGGAAATGGTCAGAATGAAAGCAGCTGAAGATATCTGGGCTATGAAACACCTGTTGACAGGTGAAAGCCTGTTCAGATAAATGGTCCAATGGGACTAAAACTGCAGCCACTTCATGGCCACAGGAAGCTACATTTGACACCAATGCTTGTGTGGGAATGGAGGTGCTGATTAGAAAGCATGAATTAAATCTAACAGCAGCGGTTAGGAGAGACTGAAGACCTTCACCACTTCCACACTGACTGCAGATGTAAAGAGACAGGAAATGATGAGTCAACTAAATGTGACGATGCAGTAGAACGTTCAACTCACATCTATCCTCAATTAAAAGCAGGACTTTAACTGGACTCTGCTACATGTGCTGCAGCTCAGCAGGTGTTGGTGGTGAGAGGACAGAAGATGAAGAGGACGATGACTCACAAGTGGACGGTGTGTCTGAATAAAGCCACTGATGAAGTAGTGGAGGAATCTGAGACAGAGGATGAGGAAGTGAAGAACTCAGAGTCAGGATTTTTACCAACAGCCCATTATTCTTCTCCCTCACACATATAACTGCTCCCAAAATTTTTCTTCTGGTACAGATAACCCACACCACAACTGATGTTCGACCAGTTTTTATTCTTTTCTTTGCCACAGCAAATGTTCTTGTCACCAGCAAAGACCATGAAAAACTAATATAAAGTAAGTCACACAAACATAAATATATTGTCAGCACAAAATAAAAACACAAACTGAAACAAACTTTTAGTACAAAATAAAATTACAATCACATACCGTGTGCGCCTTCTGACCAGAAATTTTGGAATTGTTAAGGTCTTTCAATGTTCTTATTATTTCCACTTAAAAAGCTTCCGTTTTACTGTGTCTTGCTATTATCAGTAACTCCTGTCAGTGTACAGTTTTTTTTCTAGTTGATCATGTGAACACCACATGCTGTTCACTAAGCGCAATACACACCTTGACCACTAGGCGTCAATAATACTCGAGAGAATTCACATACATTTCTTTTTTTCGCATACATTTCAAAACAAAATTTTTCTCTGCAATAACAGAAAAATCTTTACAAAGAAACGCATCCTGTGCAACAGCTACAACACACAAGATGAAGGAAGTTCTCATTTCATCACCAGAACAGGACTTAAAAGCTCAAATCAGGATGAAGTCTGGGTGCACAAAAACTGATTTTTACTGGACAATAATGTGTGAAAGTCTGTCAGCAGTTTGTAGTTTCACTGCTTCCTCTCTGATTTCACACTTTGTGCAGCTCAAATGGTTTTAGTTAAAGTGAGCGTCAGAGGAACACCACATCCTGATTTTCACTCTCAACATTTGACTGGAAAAAGACAGAAACACCACATTTGGGTCCTGGAATAATCACAACTTCCATCTTTGAAGAGGAAGAAGTTCACAATGAATAATTTAGAAGGATTTCAGAAAGAAACAGATTTAATCCATGAATGTGAAACATGTTTCTGAGGGACAGAGTCATGGAGAGACCATAGACTGTATATATAGTGGATGTAGCATCTGGCTCCAGAATTGAAGCCAACCCGGAAGTGTCAAAAACTTGCAATATCACGCCGTCCGCTAGGGTTGGCTCCAAAAAGCTTTTGCTCCATAGACCCCAATTCATTTTTGGAAAAAATAAAATTTGATAGACTGATTTTCCACAGCTCAGGATTTTTTTCCCCGTTAGTTTTCATGGTCAAAATGAGAGATCAGTTGGCCGATCTTAAAATAAATCAATACTGAATTTTAAATAAATCGTTAAAGTTGGCGGAGCCAGGGGGCGTGGCTATACTTGATTGACAGCAACAGAAGCCTCTGCGGTAAAATGTGGGCGGGATAAGAGAGTCCTCAGCTAATCCTGCCCCTAGTTGCTCTCCGGTCCAGTCTGTTTGATGACGCTTTTTACGTCACTGGCTCCAAAAGATCCAAAACGGCGACCAGGAAGTAGCAAAATCCGGGCTTCATTTTCTCGGCGTTGAAACCAACGGGTGACGTCACGGTTAGTTTACGCCTGGGAGAGACTGAACTATCTGTTCAACACTGTTTCTCTAACAGGAGGAGACTCTGGAGACTGAACTCAGCACAGAAACACTGAGGAACCAGACCACGAGAACCAGACCCCAAATCCAGGATAGAGAGGTTCATTGAATGTGGTGTTGAAGGTGTGGAGGTGGATCAGAGAGTCAGAGGAGACTCTGTAGAAGGACAGAGTTCCAGCAGGAACGTCCACATAAACTGAAACTCTGTGAGAGACTGAGGAGGAACTGATGGGTGTTCCTCTGTGATTGTGCCAGACAGAGTAACCATCATAATCAGAGCAGATCAGACTCCAGGACTGATCATTAGATCCAAACACACAGTCAGCACTACCTCCTCTCCTTCTGATTCCTCTGTAACTCACTGATATATGAACACCTCCTCTCCACTCGACCTCCCAGTAACAGCGACCAGTCAGACCAGTTCTACACAGCAGCTGAGACCACTGGTTAAACCTGTCTGGATGATCAGGATATGACTGATCCTCCATCACAAATGTCACCTTCCTGTTTTTGTCAGACAGTTTCAGGTTTCCGTTTACTGTGTTTGTGTCGACTGTGAGTTGACAGGAATCTGATGGAGAGAACAAACACAACACAGCTGCAGTTATTGATGGATCATGTGATCAGTATTAAAGCTTTGATGATGACCTCAGAGATGTGACACTTTGAAGATGCTTGAATGTGCTGCTTTGTTTCCATCAATCCATTCAAACACACTTACACTTCCTCAGACCTGGTGTCAACCATCGGACTCCAGCAGGCGTCACCCTGAAAGGAGGAGGACGGTCAGAGCAGCAGAGACTCTTTCAGCAGCACACATGGACGTTACATGGCTCTCACACTGTTCCACTGATAAAGGACCAGTCCAACATGGAGACACAGACACCTGAATGCAGCATCTCTAAAGTCCTGTCCTGTGCTGGTCACGTTCCAGCTCAGTTTACACTCATTATTCAGCTTTACTCATTTATGTTTCCTCTTTTCATCTAGCTAAGCTATCAGGTTGTCCTGCTTCCTGTCTTTGAGCTAAGCTAGGCTAACAGGTTCCCTGTGTGTCATGTTGATGTGCTAAACTACGCTAACAGTTTCCTCTTCCCTTCAGTCATGGTGTGTAGCTGAGCTAACAGTGTTCTTCTACTTCCACTCTTTGTGTTAAGGTCGACTAAAAGGTTCCTGAGAGTGTCTGTCTGTCTGTACCTGAGAGTTTCCAGTCTACAGTGTGGATCCTCCAGTTTGTCCAACAGCATCTTCTCTCCTGAGTCTCCTGGATGGTTGTAGCTCAGGTCCAGCTCTCTCAGATTATTTGAGGGGTTGAAGCTCAGAGCTGAGGCCAGAGAAGCACAGCCTTCCTCTGTGACCAGACAGCCTGACAGCCTGCACACACAAAACAACACAAACCTGACGGACAACACTTGGATGGATGTTTCTCACTCTTTGTTTTCTTCTTTGTCTTTCAGCTACATTTTAGTGCAGATTTGATGCGTCTGAAGCAAATAAAGAATCAATCTTTCATTTTCTTTCACTTTCAAAGTGTGAATCCTGACCTGAGAGCTTCCAGTTTACAGTGTGGACTCTCCAGTCCAGCAGAAAGACTCTCCACTCCTGAATCCTGCAGGTTGTTGTTAGTCAGGTCCAGCTCTGTCACACTGGAGGACTGGGAGCTGAGGACTGAGGACAGAGCTCCACAGCTTCTCTCTGACAGATTACAGCCACTCAGTCTGAAGAGACAAAGATAAGTAGAGAAGTAATACATTACCAGTATTTCTGTCCTGTTAAAAAGACAGCAGTGAATTTAAGAACAAATACATCCCACTATGTCCAGCATACAGCAGCAGTGAGGACAGTCCTCTGCAATATTATATAAAGGTGAAAATAGTTCAAAGTGTAACACGTTACAGTAATAAGATTACTTTGAAGCCGAGAAGTAAAGTATTTGATAAGATTAAAAAAAAACCAAACTGACAGTTTAGATTCACTAAATGAAGAATACAGATCAACAAGAAGAAATGAATCCAATAAAGGTCAGCATTGTTCATTACTGTGATTATAATGTTGGATTTTTTCACTAATTTCTTTGTCCACCTTTATTTTTGATTCTGATTTGATTATCTGATGTTACAGAACAAACATCTTGTGGGATACGTTAATATTTATTCAAGCATTTGTCCATGTGTACAAATAATAAGTGGAGATGTATTTATATCAGCCAAGTTCTATGTTATTCTCAAGGAGATGAATACGTTTTCCTCTTTTCTTGAATATAATATGTAACAGTGACTGTACAAACAGCTGTGTTATTACTAAACTATTAGTCTGGATAGCATAAAGCCAAAAAAACTGCTCAGTTCAAGCGGATGCTGTGTACAGTGAGTCATCACAGAGAAGCCATTACTTGAAAACCTGTCCTTTCTGTATTTACAGAATAAAGTTGTCCCGTTACACATACGTCCATGCCTTTGTCTTCATGTGTGTAACATATATATATATATATATATATATACATATATATATATATATATATATATATATATATATATATATGTATATAAGGAAAAGGCATGTGGTACTATTTTAAATTGGGCCTGTGCTTCTCATGAACAATAATGAGAAAGACCACATGAAGCTTTGCTTATTTTACATCAACGTTAGCTAATGTCAGCTCTGCCGTGCTGCTGCTGCTCACTTGGATGAGAGAACTACTGATGTGACAGAGGAGTGTCCAGCTCAAATTATGCTCCCTGTCTATGAAAAAGGTACGTCTCACGTATGCAACTTGGCCTGGCAACATAGACACTTCATTTTAGTGCCAGTTTTTAGAATTAAAACACACGATTGCAGAATAAATGTGTAACTTGAATATAAATTAAACTTAATATTTCTATATCACAATTTTAGCATTGTGAGTTCCCTCTTCTATGGCTTGTTCAATCACACAATCTTTCCCACACTGGGTGTACTTAAAAGAAAAAAATACACACCTATCAACTTTCTGAAAATGATTGTAATGCCACTGTTAAAGTAAGAAAATGAACTGGTGTGGTCATTTAATATCATATCTTTGTGTAACTATTTGAAAAACATGGTTGCCATAATGCTCCTGTTATGCATTGTGCTGATTCATTCATTTGTGTTTTTAATATGGTACATGTAGACGTTTCATTAATTCATAAAGGTTACTTTTCTGTTCATCTTACACTGTAAATAAGATGTTTTTTTTATATGATTCATTGTTTTATGACCAGATGTCTTTATCATTTATAGATTGTTGGAGTACAAGGCGGGGCACGAGAAAGATAGCAGCAAACTTTGTGATCCTTTACACAGAAGAGTTCATGTCTACAGTCTACATTCACCAAGGCAGCGAGCCATCACTGAAGCCATTGGCAAACATTTAATAGTTGGATGTAGTGTGCTGCTTCCATTTGTGGAAAATGGACATTTTAAGCACTTTGTAGTGCTGACCTTTAGTCAAGGCCCTCCAGCAGTCTCTGATGAAAAGATTCTCTGGAATCTTTCTAAAAACAAACATGGCAGAAGAAAGTGAAAGAGAGGAACCTTTGACTATAAAGTGTACTTTTTGGTTACCCTGTTGGATCCACAGTTTGGACTTGGATGGATCTGGACGTTACCATTGGAGGAAATACAACATCAGTGAAGAAGGCAAGAGATGAAGTGAAGAAGTCACTGACAGGTTAGTATACATTCTATTCTGCTGAAAATATTATACCATTTAAAAACCCTAAAATAGTCATAAAATGTTTAAACTATATTCATTGTTGTCATAAAAATACTATAAAATTGATGATCACTTGAATCTGACATGGTCTTTGTATATAACCTACCAGGACCTTAATATTTTTGTGTGTCTTTGTTTATGTTTTTCAGACACTTTGACCACAGAAGTGGAGAACATAATGAACAGTGAAGAAGATGCAACAGAATCAGGAGCCATGAATGTTTATCTATCCAGTGCTTCACCACCAGCCAAATGTTCATGCCTTCTGTCCCACTACAAGGCTCACAAGAACCGCAACTTGACCCAGGATTCAAGTATTGGAACACAGATTGGAAAGTACTTTGAAGCCGGACTCCAACACTGACAATGGACTTGTCTTTTGGGCAAAAAACCGAAACAGGTTTCCTCAGCTGCACAAATTGGCACTGAAGGTGCTGACAGACAATAGAAACTATGAAATATTTGTTTGAAAGGTTTCATATTGATTCTTTGTTTATAGTTGCAGATAAGAGTATTACAGGCAACCTTATACTTGCCTAAAAACTATGCTGAAAAACTGTTGAATACAATCGTTAAATGAAATTTGGTATGGTCTCAGTCTTGACTTTGTCTTGCTTTGTCTTGGCCTCGACACACTGTCAAGTCTTGGTATCAGTTTAGGTGGTCTCAACTACAACACTAGCAGTAAGTACACCTATCAGGTGATCAGGAATCACAGAGTCATCAGGATAAATTAGAATCTCTGCTCATGAGAAGGTGGACTTTTCAGGTGGTCAAACATTTGAACATTGTTCTCCACATCTTCTCCTTCCTGCTTCTTGTCCAACAGCTGAACTGCAGACTATAGTCACTCAACAAATATCAAACACTAAAGGGCTGTTCTGATGTTTCCTTTTCATTGACGTCTATCGGAAACATTCTATTTTGTAAAATGGTGGAAACAAAAACAGAACCTGGAACCAAGACAGTACAGGTTCTTACAGGTTCTGTGATACAGGTTCCAGGTTGTTAAGTTCCTGTAGTGGAAGAGGCCTCATTAAGAGAAACTAGTGCTAAAGGTCAGTAACAGAACTGATGTGAGTCATACAAATACAGAAAACCTCCCATCTCAGCTGTTCTGCTCATTATGAATAAAAACACATTTTAAATGGTCATCAGTTGAACAGGTTGATGAGTTCTGACCTGAGAGCTTCCAGTTTACAGTGTGGACTCTCCAGTCCAGCAGAAAGACTCTCCACTCCTGAATCCTGCAGGTTGTTGTTAGTCAGGTCCAGCTCTGTCACACTGGAGGACTGGGAGCTGAGGACTGAGGACAGAGCTCCACAGCTTCTCTCTGACAGATTACAGCCACTCAGTCTGAAGAGACAACAAGCAGATTAGACTGATGAAACAACAGCAATATTAAAAAGTATCCTCAGTCTCCAACTACTTACAGAACTTTGTTGGAGGTTTTGACCACTGGCAGCAGCCTCAGAAGAGCCTCTTCTGAAGCAGAGTATTTCTTCAGGTCAAACACGTCCAGATGTTCTCCTGATGACAGTAAGATGAAGACCAGAGCTGACCACTGAGCAGGAGACAGTTTATCTGTGGACAGACGTCCTGATCTCAGGGACTGTTGGACCTCCTCCACCAGAGAAACATCCTTCAGTTCATTCAGACAGTGGAACAGATTGATGCTTCTCTCTGCAGACACATTCTCACTGATCTTCTTCTTGATGTATTCCACTGTTTTCTGATTGGTCTGTGAGAGACTTCCTGTCTGTGTCAGCAGGCCTCGTAGGAGATTCTGATTAGTCGGCAGTGACAGACCCAGGAGGAAGCGCAGGAACAAGTCCAGGTGTCCATTTGGACTCTGTAAGGCCTCGTCCACAGCTGTCTGGTAGAAACGAGCTGATTTACTCTGGAACAGTTCAGACCGATGAAATGTTGTTTGTTGTTGTTCTTCCAGCAGGTTGACTCCAGAGTTGATGAAGGTCTGATGGACATGAAGAGCAGCCAAAAACTCCTGAACGCTCAGATGGACGAAGCAGAACACTTTGTCCTGGTACAGCCCTCTCTCCTCTTTAAAGATCTGTGTCAACACTCCTGATTACAGTGAGGCTGCTTCCATATCGATGCCACACTCTGTCAGGTCGGACTCATAGAAGATCAGGTTTCCTTTCTGCAGCTGCTCAAAAGCCAGTTTTCCCAGAGACTCAATCATCCTCCTGCTGTCTGGACTCCAGTGTGGATCTGTCTCAGCTCCTCCATCATACTTGACTTTCTTGACTTTGGTCTGAACCACCAGGTGGTGGATGAACATCTCAGTCAGGGTTCTGGGCAGATCTCCTCTCTCTCTGCTTCTCAGCAGCTCCTTCAGAACTGTAGAAGTGATCCAGCAGAACACTGGGATGTGGCACATGATGTGGAGGCTTCGTGATGTCTTCATGTGGGAAATGATGCTGCTGGCCTGCTCCTCATCTCTGGATCTCTTCCTGAAGTACTCCTCCTTCTGTGGGTCGGTGAACCCTCTGACCTCCGTCACCATGTCCACACAGTCAGGAGGGATCTGATTGGCTGCTGCAGGTCGTGTGGTTATCCAGAGGTGAGCAGAGGGAAGCAGATTCCCCCTGATCAGGTTTGTCAGCAGCACATCCACTGAGGTGGACTCTGTAACATCAGTCAGCACCTCATTGTTGTGGAAGTCCAGAGGAAGTCGACACTCATCCAGACCGTCAAAGATCAACACAACCTGGAAGTGTTCAAAGCTGCACATTCCTGCTGCTTTGGTTTCACTGAAGAAGTCATGAACAAGTTCCACCAAGCTCAACTTTCTCTCTTTCAGCACATTCAGCTCTCTGAAAGTCAATGGAAACATGAAGTGGATGCCCTGGTTGCTTTTGTCTTCAGCCCAGTCCAGAGTCAACTTCTGTGTTAACACTGTTTTCCCGATGCCAGCCACTCCCTGTGTCATCACTGTTCTGATTGGTCCATCTCTTCCAGGTGAGCCTTTAAAGATGTCTTCTGCTCTGATGCTTCTTTCTGCTCTGTCTGCTTTTCTGGATGCTGCTTCAATCTGTCTGACCTCATGTTCATCATTGACCTCTGCAGTCCCTCCCTCTGTGATGTACAGCTCTGTGTAGATCTCATTCAGGAGGGTCGGCTGTCCTGCTTTAGCGATGCCCTCATACACTCTCTGGAACTTCTTCTTCAGACCACATTTAAGTTTACGTCTACAAGCTGGAGCAACAAGTTCTGAATGAAAACACAAGAAAGAAACAGTGAAGTAGAAGTAACCTGGATATTAAAGCACCAAGTACCAATAAAGTGAAGGTGACAGTTTGTTCCCCTAAAGACTGATTGTGTGAAGATGTTCTGAGATTTCTGAGATATTTTGGACTCCTGTTACTCTTTTGCACTGTTCTGAATATCCTGCACTAAATCTGCCACTTTATCTCATGGTCGTGTTTACATTTCACTCAGTTCTGCTTTTCTCAGTTCTTAGTTGTTGCTTGGATGTAGTTTTTTTTGCTTCCTTGTTCTTAGTTTACCTGTTTTTTGCTCTCTGATTCTTAATTTATGCAGGTTTTTTTGCCTTTTATATCTTATTTTGTACATTAAATTACTAAATTTATACTATTTATTTTATTTCAGAACCTTCTAAGTGTTTATTTAATGTCTACTGTTGCATGAAGAGAGAGTACCGTAATTTTGATTCTTGGTACGTCATGTAGCTACATATTGAAGAATTGACAATAAAGCTGACTTTGACTTAGTAAATGTTCTGTTGATCAGCAGCTTCAGTCTTTACACAAATCCTCTTACTGCTCTGCAGACAGTCAGCCAGCTTCTCCTGCTTCATCCTCCTCAGGAACAACACTGTCATCTGCTCAAACATCTCTCTGCTGCTCCTCTCATCTTCATCATCTCCCTCCACCTCCTCCTCATCCTCCCTCTGACTCTCTGAGCATTCTGGGTAATCTGGACTCACAACCTTCTGCATCTTCTTCAGCTCCTTCTTCACAAAAGTCACCATGTTGTCCTCCAGCAGCTGGAACAGAGAAATGTGTCAATGAGTCCATCAGAGTCAAATCATGGAGCCAAACATCAGATCCATGTTGGACACACTGACAGTCCACTGGTCTACAAAGAGCAGCATGGAGACGCCTGAACACAGCAGATGGAGAACAACTTGTTGTCCATGAACTCACCATGAATATGGAGTCCAGGTGATGCTGCTGGTCAGACTGAGCTCTGGGAACCTCTGAGTTCTGCTGCTCCACTCTGTGGATCAACATCAACAGTTAACTCTCACTTTATCACACAGAGACAAACACCAGCTGAAGGTCCATGATGTTCATTAGAGATTCCAACATTAGTCTGTTTTCCACTGCAGGAACTTTCTGTTCATTTTGGCTCATCATCAATCTTTGTTCTGACCACAGGAACCGTCTCTGTAGAACCTCTTTCAGGACTGTTTATAGGAGTTAAAAGTTCCTCCTCCAGGGTTGGTTCTTCTGAGAGAACCTGGAAAACTGCTGTGTAGGTCTTGATGCTGACTGATTAAACTCAGAAAGGACAACAAGAACCATTTTTCTGTCCTCTCCATCCTCATGCACCATCAGTCATCTCCATCAACAATGTAAAATTCACCTGATAGGCAAATATATAGGCTAACAAACAGGCTAAGATTTAGGATAACAAGGCTTGTATGATCCCAGAACTGGAGTTTTGTCCAGCAAAAACTGTTTCTTGATATTTTAGTGAACTCAGAGTTCTTGCTGTGATCCACCTGCTTCTGTTTTTAATGTCTCTGTGGATCATGTTCACGTTATTAGCATCATTTCTTCAAAACATTTGTTCTGTTTGATGAGGAGCCAATCTGCTGTAAAACTAGCAGCTCTGACACCTTGTTATGAACTTCTTACCTCTCTGCAGTAGGAAGTTGTTCGACTTTAAATCTAATAGGAATATCCTTTGACCAGTCACTCTTTAAGGATACACAGCTGGATGCAGGTCCAGGTCCAGAGGACTCTGGTCTCTGATGGATTCTGTAGAAAAAGAGGAAGATCACCCTGAAGTAGAATTCCCTTTAAATTCTTTCACACTGTAAAAACAGAATATTTGAGAAAACTTAAAATTTCAAGGCCCATTTCCTTTTGCACCAAAATTTTTGAATTGTCTTGACGATTAGCTAATTCATTGTCCAAAGTCGTATTTCATTGTTGCACCAATTATATTTACATTGTTCTGTGAATAGTCACGACTATTAATTCTTCATTTGGCTAATATAAACTTGTTTATTAGCTGAATAGTGTGATTCACGGAACTCCCAAAAGCTAAGCAACTCCAAGGTTTTTGTCAGTAACATTTCTCATCTTTTTTCTGGTTTTGTTGAGAGGCAGGATAGTGGGGAGAAGAATGGTGGAAGGACCTGCAACAAAGGGCTACGAGCTGGATTTGACCCCATGACCACTACGTATTGCCCTTGTTGGTAAGTCATCCACTTATTCTGCTGAGCTACATACAGGGGATGGTAGCTGAATTGTAGGTCAAGGGGGGAAAACATGAGGATTTGTCCCTGCTGTGTATTCTGGGAAACCCTGTGTTTTTTTTCCGATTTTGTTGTATCAACAACAAATTACATTTTCAGCTTATTCACAATTACAAATTTAGACATAAGGTACACACAACTGGTCTGATTTGTATTTTCATGTCAAGTATAGCTATTTTAATTTTCACGTTCAAACAAATCAGAATACCAACTCTGCTGAACAGACTGTAGTTTTCTTTTTTACAGTGTAGAAACCATGGTGTCAGGATCTCTGCTCCTCCTTTCCCTCTCTAACCTTCTCTGAGAACGTCTTCCTTATCAGCATCACCTGAGCAGAGTCTGGTTCTCCTGCCTCCAATCAACTCTACTCTCAATCAGTCTCCAGCTCAGACTTCACTCTCTGTCAGACCATCAGTCTTGACACATCCCTCCACTGGTTTCCCTGCATTGACCTCATTCATTCCTGATTCAGTGTGTTCTTGTGTTTCTGGTTAGTGTTCTCCTGTAGTCTTGTTCTACTTGGTTCTGTTCAGCTTTAGTCTTTGTTTGCAGTTCAGCTGTTATGTCTCCAGTCATAGTTTTGTGTATTTTGCGTTTCGTTTGCCTCCCTTTGAGTTTCATGTTTTGGTGTTCAGCTTCTGTTAACTTAGTGTTTAGTTTGGTTTTGCTTCTTCTCTTGTTCTCTGTAGCTCACTCCCTTGTCTTGTTTGGTTTACCTGATTGTACATAGCTGTGCCCCTGGTAATTTTACATCCTGTCAATAAACTTCTGGTTTGCTTGTTCTCACTAGTCGATTCTCCCTCACCAAGAGAAGTCGTGACACATGGAGGTCATAGCAGAGTTTCAGAGTGATTTAATGTTGAAATATATTTGGAACAATGACAGAACATTTTACACAAGTTAGTACTTCAATGTCTTTGAATAAGATGTAAGTTAAACATTAATGTTACACTAAAGCTGTAATCAGTGATGAGGCCTTCATGCTCATCAAGGAGGGATGATAGTTCCAGAACTTTGCTTTTTCACCTCCATCACTCACTGATGGAACAAGTCAGTTTGTCTGAACTTTGTAGTCAAGAACATCATGTATTTTCTGTTTTATATCACTTCAGGTGGTGCTAAAAAACACTGTGTTGCTGAGCCTCATGTGTAGACCACAGCATGTAAACTTAATTTAAATAGTTCTAATTGTCTCCTCAGGCTGACTTGCTGTGTCCAGTAGGTGGCGCTGTGACTATAACTCAGTGCTGAGATGTAGTTGTCCTTCAATAAAGTCACAATTCTGTTAATTTTGCATCAAAGAGCTCTTGAGACGACACCGACCACATCTGAAGTTGTTCTGATTAGTTCACTGTATTGAAGTAAAAACTCTGAGGGGAATGGAGAGAAAGTTGGATTCATTTGAATTCCAACTGCAACAGCTGTCCTTTCAATGCACTACCTCTGACATCTCTACTATTGCAACACAAGTTGACTTTTTAGAAAATCAGAGGCGACGAAATAATGTCATTATTGATGGTTTGTCTCAAGAAAATGATTTTTGAAACATGGTCAGACTCCGAAAAGAAGGTCCGGGATTTCATGACCAGCATGCTGAAGATTGATGCAAAATGTATAGAAATAGAAAGAGCCCATCGTATTGGTAATCTGAAGCAAAATATTGGCAAAACAAGGCCAATTGTGGTGAAATTTTTGCGGTACAAGGACAAGGAACTTATTTTGTCAAAGGCAAAAGCTCATCTTAAAAAGACTGGCATTTATGTCAATGAGGATTTCTCTGACCGTGTCAGGAGGAAGAGAGCTGAGCTTCTCCCAGCCATGAAACAGGCCAGAGAAAAGGGAAACTTTGCTGTTATTAGCTATGACAAACTCATAGTTAAACCCCGTCAACTCCACCAGATGGCAGTGAACAGCGGAGTTTGAACTTATCTGCCCTGCTTGGAGGAATAACATCTGAGGTACAATGTTTCTACCTTCCCCTCCTTAATATGGCATCTTTGTTTGAAAACAATCATGAAGAATCATCTGCTGTAAGTTATTTACAAGAAAACGACCCAGATTTTAATTGTCTTTCTCAGATAAATCCAAATCTTGGTTCATCTGAATACTACAGTGAGTTGGAAATCAAGAATATGATTAACTCCCTTACCATTAACAATGAACACTCTTTTCTTCATATTAATGTATGCAGTCTTGGCAAACGCTATGATGTTATAACCACTTGTCTTGAAAATCTAGACTTTACGTTTAATGTGATTGGGTTTACTGAAACCTGGTTAACTGAGAGCACTGCAAGTGTCTTCAGATTTATAGATTACAATCATGTATTTAGATGTAGAGAGGATAGAAGAGGTGGGGGTGTTTCTCTATTTGTAAGGCCCAGTTTATTGTATATTGAAAGAAATGATATTGAACATTTATTTAAAACCTCTGCTGAAGTAGTAGCCATTGAAACTAAGCAAGAGATAATCCTTTGCATTTACAAACCACCTGATTGCAACACTTTTGAGTTTATTGCCAGTACGTCCAAGGCTCTGAAGATCATATCCACAGAAGGGAAAAACTGTTACATGATGGGGGACTTTAATATAAACATCGGAAACTGTGAGATAGATTTAACAAGTAAGGAATTCATTGATATCATGTATTCCCACAGCTTTTATCCTATGATTACAGTACCCACCAGAGTGACAGCTACATCAGCAACTCAAATTGATAACATCTTCACAAATGTCTTGGATAAGAGGACCAAATCTGGTGTCCTGTGTATACATGTGGCTGACCACTGTCCTATTTTTTTAGTAACCCTATCTGACACTAAACAGAGAGTCCCTCTGCAAAATACTAAATGTAAAAGACATTTTACTGATGCAAACAGAAACAAATTTATTAAGGCTGTCAACCTTTTGCAATGGAGTGACATTATTGAAGTAGATGACACACAAAGAGCTTTCACAATGTTTACAAAGAAACTTGTTGATGTATTTAATTTATGTTTTCATCTTCAATCTGTGACTCCTAAATTTGCTCGTATAAATCTGTCTGTATTTAGTATTCCATACAGAGGATCCAAAATATGGAATCAATTACCAACCTGGGTCAGAGTCCTTTCACAAACCAAATTTAAAGCAGCTTTTAAAGCACTGCTTTTGAAAAAGAGTAATTTTCCATATGGGATATCCTACTAACACCTGGTTTGTCTTTGGTCAATATGTTTTAATGAGGTAATATTTACCCTGTGTATAACTTTATGAAGTGTTGGCATGTTATTTGTCACATTTTTATGTATTTATATAATGGTCTACCTGAGAAGGTTTTTATTTTTTATTTTTTTTGGAGGCTGTCTTCTTTCAAACCTCTTGAGGGTTTTTTGGCAACCTTCCTTCACATTTTTAATGTAAGAAATGTGAATTGTTTGTTTAATTTTGTGTGTGAAAATTAAATAAATCAAATCAAATCAAAACTTGAACTATAGGAGGCGCTATGGAGCCACGCTGCCACACAGACACCAAAGAACCATAAAAAATAGAGGCATGAGTAAACTTTCAGGAGATTTAAAGCAGCAGAACAAAAGCAATGACATTAATATTAAGAATATTAATAATAATAGCAACATATATGAGAGAACACTAAGCTCTGATTACATGAGATGAAAACTAATGTGGATTTAAGAAAACATCTGACAAAGGACTTCTGGAAAATCAGTAAAGAGGTCATTTAAAAGTTTATGTTCTGAACATCTTACCTCTCTGCAGCAGGATGTTGTTCTCCTTTAAAATTAGGAGGATAATCCTTAGACCAGTCACTCTTAAAGGACACACAGCTGGATGCAGGTCCAGGTCCAGGTCCAGGTCCAGGTGGATTCCTGTGAATAATGATGCAGCAGTGATGTGATGCTGAGCTCTGACATGCAGCAGAGTCCTGGACAGTTAGAGATGGTGGTCTCACCTCTGAGCTTTGCTCTGGTTCTCCTGTTCCCCACACAGAGAGCTTTTAGAGGGAGGGACTCCCTCCTCTCTGTCCTCACACTCATCCATGATGCTCAACTCACAGCAGCTCACACACACTTTCTACCTTCACCTGCACAGGAAACAAACATCATTCATCCACTCAGATCCTCCTGGAAAAGATCAGCTGCTGCACTTCTACTATCAGTCCAGCAGATGGAGTCATGGAGCTGCAGAGACAAGAGTCCCTATATTATCAGAGTAGCGACAACTGGGGATTTGAAGCCATTTTTGTTTCCATTCACTCAATATGGGACGCGCAGCGCGAGGTGCACATTCATGAAAGCTAGCTATTTGTGGATTGTTTACTGATTCCAAGACATGTTTTGGACAAAATATTTTACTGGCTTGTTGTGTCTGGATGTCCAAGGTTGGATTATGGCCTTTTTGTGGAATATTTTCATCTGTGACTTGTTATGAGGATTCAAAGGTGAATTTTGCTGTTTACGTTACAAATGTGTTTATATTACCCGCTGTGGTAATCACATCTGAAAGTGGTTTATACCGGCGGATTCATGAGAATCTAAGCTTTCCATGGGTGTATAATGTTTCTATCATCGAGTTTGCAGCTTCGGTCATTTTAATAAAATACATTTGCACATACGGACCGCTTAAGTTTAACGGGGTTCATGCGTCTCCATGCATGAAAATGGTCAAAGTCAAAATAACCACAACTGCCTAAAATCACATCAAACTTTTCTATCTGTCATTCACCCAGACATCATAACATGAAAGTACATACATGGGACTAACCTGGCCATCCCACTCTCTGGACTTTATTTTCCCACAGTTTCCTTCTTTCACTATTACCAGGAAATCCAAACATGAGTAATCCCTTCTCCGATCGATTTACGCACCCAAAGGCACAACAGCCCGTCATTTTTCAAGTATTTAGGAAGCGAAAAAGGACCTAGAATTACACTCTGCGGTGTAAACAGCGTTAACAGGAAAACCCGGCGTTCATGAATAGGAAACAAAATGGCGCCTATAGATCACGTGATCAAAATTTTTTGGACCCGTCATGTCGATACTCTGATAATATAGGGACTCTAGCAGAGACTCACGAAGAAACCCAAAGTAAAAAAAGACACGACGCAGTGTGTATTGTGAAGAAACAAAGAAACATCAGCAGCTGATCAAACTGACTGAAGTCAGTCAATAATATAATATAAATACTGACTGATTACAGTGAGTCAATAACTTGATAATCATATTGATCGATGTTTAAACAGCAGTGATCCAGAGTTTGTGGTGAAATAAGAAGTGAACATGTAGAAACATGACAGAGCAGAAACAAACAGCAACATTACTGAAGTTAAAGCAGCAAACAAAGCGAACTTACACTTTATTCAAAGCGCTGAAGAAGAAGAAGAAGAAGAAGAAGAAAGTTTTCAATCGACTCCTGGAGGCTCAGATGTGATCTGTTCCCCGAAACCAGTCAGGACTTCGCTAATGAGGAAGCAGTAGGCACAATTTTGCAATGAGAGCACATTTTACAGACTGATTTTTCTGCTTCCTGTTTCACATGTTGGATTTTTGGACCCAGAGACGAAAAAAAGATTCTCAGAGGGCGGAGCTGGAGAGCAGTGATTGGTCAGAGTGACTGAGACCCAGCTGTATGTCTAACCACAGACTGCTGGACTTCTCAAACCACCACGTCCTACATGTCAGTTACATGTTTCCACTTTGTTGAAAACTACCAAATGGTGTCCTGTCTACTGGATAGTTTTGAGTTCAGTGACAGACACACTTCTGAGAATTTAGCAGAGGAGCTGCTCAAAGTGGTAAAAGACTGGAATGTGGAAAACAAAGTGGTTTGCTGTGTTAATGACAATGCAGTTAACATACCTAAAGCACTGAAAACCCTGAAATAGACCAACCACCCATGTCTTGTACACAATTAACCTGTTTGTAAGAGATGCTCTGAAGGTGATGAAGCCCACTGTGGACAAAGTAAAGACGATAGTGAAATTCATCCACAGGAGCACAACAGAGAAGCTCAAATCTACCCAACGACAGATGAGCATGGATGAGATGAAGCTGAAACAAGAGTGTGTTACCAGCTGGAACTCCACCTTCCAAATGCTACAACAGATTGTGGACTCCAAGGATGCCGTCATCTCCATCCTGACTGTTATCAAAGCACCTGTTGATCCTCTGAGTCCAGAGGAATGGGAGGTTCTGCAGGAGGCCATGAGAGCAGGTCACTGTGGAGATCAGTGCAGACAGGTACAGTGTACAAATATTACCATGTTTTTAATATTGTTATTATTATTTTTCAGTTATCATGTTAAATAGTTGTTGTTGTTGCATTATTAGTCTGAAAAGACATGACCAGAAATATAATAATAGATACTATTAAATAAAGAAAAGCATTTTAACACTTTTTTTCCTCTTTTTCAGCTGTTACAGCCTCTAAAATGTTAATCCTGTGTTCTGCAGAGACTTCCAGCTGACCAGCAGACCAGAGGAAACACATTGAAAGTGAAGGAGTTAGTGGCTGCTCTTTGATCATCCATGGAAAGAAAATTCCACAGATTGGAATATAACACTGTTCTGTCAGAAACCTCCCTTCTTGGCCCAAGATTCAAAAAGCTGTCCTTCAGTGACAGCAGAGCGGTTGATGAAGCTCTTCAGAGAATAACTGCAGCAGCAGAAAGATCCAACCAGTCAACTCCACTACAGCAGAACACGGACAAGAGGAACCACAAGCATCTGCTGTTTGGAGGTTCTTTGAAGAACAAGCAACTTGTGACACTACAAGAAGGAATCCATCAGCAGATGGAATGCTGGAAGAATGATCATAAAGAAGTGTTGGTTGGAGTCCAAGAGTTCAGTCTACCTAGTGTTAAGGGACCAACAAAGAAATTATTTTATTAATTGTGTAAAGGTGTAAACATTATTTGTTTAGCGAGAGACAGTACTTCTATATCCTAAGAAAGTACCAGAAATGCACAGAAAGTAGCTTTAAATACATTTCTGAAGGGAAACAACAGTGCGCTGTATACTGTACAATAGAATGGAAAATTATAAAACTCAGCTATAAAATACTAGTCTTCTCATGTCTTTTGAATCATTGCTTCGACCCACAAGATACATAACCTGCAACGACAATAACAAGAATAAAATGAAATAATAGATATAAAACAAAGATATGAAGAACATATTAAACTCTAACATATGTAGGACAGTATGCAAGCAAGTGGGTGTAACCTGCCTAAAGAAGGATTAAATAATAATTTGTATTCATTTCTGACCATTGTTTCTTTACACCTTACATTTATAAGTACTGTGAGTTTTATTTTGAAAATAGGAACTTTATTTTGGGTGATACCGGAGGTAGTATGCAAAAATATTCGCCGCAGCTTAACATCGCTAAATCATGGACTGATCACTGCTTCTGTTTCTCCTGTGAGGGTTAAAAACGAGAGTAAAAGGTGTGAAAACCTGCTTGTCTTGCACAAAAACAAAGAAATTATTTAGTAAATGATATAAACTGATTGAAATTCCACTCTAGAAGTTAGAGAACCATTGAAGAAACACTTAATTGTCCAAAACCACCTTCTTGGTAAGCTAGTTCCTGCATGTTCCTAATGAGTGTGTCTGTGGAAATACCACGAGGTGACCATGCTAGCTGCAATTAAGGGTGTGTTGCACATTTTATGTTGTTTTTGAAGAATGTAATGAACTAAAAAGCATTTAGTTGATGGTTTGAGTTCATATTGATCCGTCCTTTATCGCTATAATAAGCACATTGTGAGACTTTTACACGGTGAAGTGCCGAGTCACCTTCCTATGTGACTGAAGGTTAAAGATATACTCAGTAGAAAGTAATAGTGATCATACAGTTGCTCTTCATTGTAATTACAGTTGGTTAAAATGGTATATTCTGACACTATGAAACATTTATTGTCAAAATAACGCTGGTTATCTACGTGTAAACTATAGTATTTTGTTTTCCTAATAAAAAAGATAGATTTTAATGTTGTACAACACTTTGAATGAATCTCATTGGATAATATTCCATCAGAACCTGGACTATAGAGCTGTTCTGTAAATACAGGTCAGGTCTTATTTGATGGGAGGAAAAAGTGAAGCTCCAGTCCTGGTGTCCAACGAGGCTGAGCAGAGATCCAGTTGATGGAGAGCCTCCCAGTCCAACTTTGAGCCTCCACCACACCATTCAGAGGATTCTGTGGTAGGATTGTGTCAGTCCTACTGACCGACACCAACCAGAGTCTACTTTGGATACTTTTCTCTGACTTTGACTTCCCCCTGACTTATTGACCTGAACTTTGATTGGATCCACAACAAACCAGTTCCAGAGAAACATCTTCAAATGAACATTTTATTTTTTTCTTAGTTCATTGGGCCCATCGGTGTTGCATTGTAATTATGTTATAAACTGTTCAAATAGTTTGTCAGAACTAAGAAGTTCACAGTAACAACTTCTATCTGTGTCCTGTGGTTATTGCTATTACTCCTAGCTCCTACCAACCTAGGTAGCAACGTGTACAGACCCAGAAGTGGGTTACATGTGCATGGACTTTACAGATGTATTTCTCACATGTGCAGCACATGATATTTGTTTTAACCCTGAAAACTGCACTGATGGCTTCAGCAAAGAGAGAACTGGTGGTGCTGTCATCTGCAGCACCTTTATAGCCTCTGAACTCATTCCTCGTTAGTAAACGATGCTTTCTCATGCTTTCTGCGGGGCATTAAAAATCATTAAATTGAATTCTCAGTGGCATTAAAAATGATTCCTGCAGTTTCCAAGAAAAAAAAGATAATATATAATAATAATATAATAATAATAATAATATATAATTATAAACTGCGATTTGCCATGTCCATCTGTGTAAACATGTGAAACCATTGCGATAATTGTTCCGGCTGATTCGGTACGATTTCTGTAAAACCGGATGTTTGGAAAGTGACGGACTGGACCAGGTAGAGGAGAGCTGGGAAATGGGGAAATGTAAATTCCAGCAAAAATGTCTAGAAAACGTTAGAGTTCCTGTATAGAAGAGTATCGACATGACGGGTCCAAAAAAAATTTGGTCACGTGATCTATATGCGCCATTTTATTTCCAATTCATGAATCCTGGGTTTTCCTGTTCATGTTGTTTACATCACAGAGAGTAATTCCAGGTCTTCCAACGCTTCCTAAATACCTGAAAAATGACGGTCTGTTGTGCCTTTGGGTGCACAAATCGGTCAGAGGAGGGATTCCACATGTTTGGATTTCCCAGTGATCCTGAAAGAAGGAAACTGTGGGAAAATAAAGTCCAGAGAGTGGGATGGCCAGGTTAGTCCCATGTATGTACTTTCATGTTATGAGATGAACATGAGAGAGATGAAAATAGATAAAAGAGAGAGGTGAAAAGATATATGAAGAGAGAGAGAGAGGAGGATAGATGAAAAGAGGGAGATGGGAGATAAGATGAAGAGATAGAAACATGGAATAGCTTGAAGATGAGAAGAGAAGAAAAAAGTTGAGATGAAGAGAAATGAAAAAAAGATAAAACGTAAGATGAGACGATGGAGAGAACCTATATAAGATGAGATGATGAATGAAAGAGATGAGAGATGATATGAACACTAACTGAGAGAGATGAAGAGAGATCGTTAAAGAGAGAGAAGGTAAAAACAAAGAAAAATGAAGGAGATGGGGGCACCAAAAGAATATACCAGAATGCTGAAGCAAATTGTTTCGCATTGCTCAAATAAGTCTACATAAGTGTCCCTTCCCCCTTTCTGTTTCTCCTGTCTTCATACACAAATCTGTCCTCTAAACTGTAAAAAAAAAATCATTATTATTGATAAGCAATCATCCTTTTTTACTTTTGAACGATGACTAGAAAACTTAGAATGTAAAAATCCAAATAAAACACAAAGCGCGCTAAGCGAGTACACACAGTCACGGGTGCATTAGTGCTGGCACAGTGAATGGAAACAAAATGGCTTCAAATCCCCAGTTGTCACAACTCTTCTTTACAGGTACTCTAGAAAACGTGGACTTGAGAGAATGGCTACAGCCCGTTGGTGGTCAAGATGGAGAACTACATGGAGGTCAGCAGTTAATTAATGTTGGGAGCTGTGGATCACACACGATACACAATTCACTCAGACTGCCTTCTCCTCGTGGAACGTTGAGAAACTGTTGAGAACAATCCACTTTGTTTTTCAAAATGTCCCTGCAAGAAGAGAAGATTATACCAAACTTACTGGCTCATCTCTTGTTCCACTCCCTTTCTGTGGACACAGATGGGTGGAAAATCTGCATGTTGCAGAAACTTCCATTGAGGTACGGCCAAAGCTAGAAGTGTTTGTGGAGGCGGTTCATAGAAAAGAGCGACCAAACCCTGGAACCTCCTCTTTTGAGTCTATTCAAGCAGCAACTGCAGATCCCCTGAATTCAGACAAACTTCAGTTTTTCATGGTGATCTCCAGGACTTTTTGTCCATTCTTTACAGAATAGCAGACTGATGAGCCAGTCCTGCATTTCTGTGCAGATATTTGACAGAGTTGATGATGTAATAATCTCTGCTTCATTTAAAACTGATGTTTTTCATTTTATCTTTGAAAGTGGCTATTCTTGAATTGTTTTTGTTGTTTTTCATTTTATAGAGTCTGGTGAGACGTTTGATCAAAAAGGAGCTGCTCCAAGACATCACTTCCTTTCAGCTGACCAAACCTGACCCTGATGACCAGAAGAACTGGGTCAGTGCAAGCAGTGCTGACACTGGTTTGGGTGCTGAGTCTGTCTTTAAGGTAATGAACTTGTTCTTGTTTTTAATGTTTACTTATAAAACGTTAAATATGCTGCATTAATTCCTTATGTGTTACTTCCTGGATGTGTGCTGTCCCTGCTTGGTACGCTCTTCAAAGCAAATCAAGTAACAGAGTAGGTGACCTCACTGCCCTCAGATTTAGAAAGGACTGCATAAGGTTCCTCTCCACAATTGTTAAGTTCAAGAAAAGAGCCCTTTGAAATACCCCACTGTCAGGCAGATTGCATGCTGGGACCCTCCATCATGAGCAGAGACCCAGAATGGTGAAAGAGAAAGATGAAGTCTGTAGTGCAAAGATTTCTGCAGGACAAGCAGTTGATCAGAGGGATTTCTGCTGCTAGGAATGTTACAGGGAGAGTTTCAAAATAAAGGTTATGCACAGCTTTTTATGCATGAACTGTAAATCTATGTGTTAGTCTTTCTGATGCTCAAACTCAAATTATACAAAAGTTTTATCAGTATCCGTACCAATGTGACGTCTGAATAAACCATTCATTTAAGCTGATGAGATTTAATGACTGTTTTTGTGTTTCCTGTTGCAGGTGATGCTGTTGTGCAACAGTTTGACAGCTTTCTCTCTCTGCATGGCAAAAGTGAGGAGTTCCTCTCTTTCAAACCCATGGAGCAACAACTTGATGCTTTTCTTCATGACACTTTCAACCAGTCTTATCCTGAGCTCCAGAGTGTCCTTCAACGCCTCCTGCTCCTATCTGATGGGCAGCTACAGTAGAGAGAGGCTTCTCTGTGAACAGGGAAGTAGAGACTTGCAGCATAAAAGAGGAAACCGTTGAGGCCCAGAGACGAGTCTGTGACCACGTAAGAGCTTGTGGGGGTGTTCTTAATGAGTTTGTGACACAGTGATGATTCCAAAACTTCTACATGCAAATTAGGTCTTAAGAACGGATACACTGACCAAATGTTTGTATCACTGATTAAGAAGGACTCCAGAGACTTTAGCTATGCTAATGGCCAGCTGAAAAGGCATCTAGTGTGCAGGTTTCCACAACTACTCTTTGTGAAGCCACGAATAAATAACTTGTGAGCTGGTGTTGAGTGAAACAGAATGGACTCCTCATGTCTTATATCACTGTGCATGTCCTGATGCTTCCAAAAGTTCTGAAACAGAGCCAGAAACTACTGAAACGGACACTGGCAACCATTTGTTGAAGAGGGCACTGTCAGATAGTCCTTCTGTTCAGAACTGGCCTCCATCTGAAAAGGATCTTGATGATAAGGCAGTTTCAAAGGCTGTTCCTGGGTTCTGTTCAGTTCTTTAGCCTGGTGTTCAGGTGAAACAGATGAGGGTCCACCACTGAACGTGTTCAAACAACTGGGGAGAGCTGGAAGAAACTGGACTCCATTCATATGGAATACTCTTCCCATAACTCCTGACTCTATTCTTCAGACTGTCTCATGCTCTTGTAAAAAGTCTGGCTGCACTCATGTCAGTGTGCGTGTCATGACAACAACCTCAGATGCTCAGAACTGTGCCAGGGTTTGAACTGTGAAAATGTAGAAGAAAACGATGAGATGGAATCCACAAATGCCTACGATATGGATACTGACACTGAAGATGAGGATGATGAAGCTTGATGAGTTCATCTGTCAGACTCAGACTCAGCATGAGCACATGCTGCATGAACATGAAAACTAAGATGAACTAACTGCATGTTTTGGTGTCTTGGACTAAACAAACCAGCATCCATGTGTTCTGTTTGAAATGACGACTAATGAACATCAATAATGAATAATCTATTTCCTCTTAGGGATGTGCAGTAAGTTTTTGGTGTGATGTTTGTAATGTGGGCATCATCTCTCCATTTCAGATTAAATCTGTTGATTAAAGTTGTGTTAAATTGCATTAGTGCTCATGTTTTAGTCTGAAATGAGTTAATGTCTACTTTTAGGAGGCAAAAAGAACTTTCTCTGGAAGCTCTCACCCCAAAATACACAATAGTGACTGTGTTTTGAGCAAACCTGCCATTTTTCAATGATATAAAATCATAAAAATGATTTTTTATTGTTTTTGGTCTGTAGAGGGTTAATGTGCAACTTTACACTGACAAACGTTCATTTTTGTAAAGAGCGCCCCCTACTGACCCTACAGAAAGTCTGTTTTCTGAGTTCCCTTGATGGTCAAATAAACTCTTTTCCTCGGGTTATTATCAAGGCATGCCCCACAGCCTGGAACTTCTATATCCTAAGAAAGTAGCAGAAATGTACAGAAAGTAGCTTGAAGTATATTTTTGAAGGTAAACAACAGTGTACTGTACTACAATGGAATGGAAAACTAAAAAACTACAACAACAAAATACTAGTCCCCTCACATCTTTAGAATCATTGCTCCCACCCACAAGGTGCATAACCTGCAAAAATAATGAGAATAAAATAAAATAATAGACGTAAAACAAAGATGTGAAGAACATATTAAACTCTAATTAGCATGTGTAGGACAGGATGCAAGTGTGTGTGGAACCCGCCAATAGAAGGTTAAATCATATTTTCCACAAACTTCTGCTCATAATTTCTTTCCACCTTAACTTTATAAGTACTTTGGGTTTTATTTTCTCGTTTACAGGGACCAACATCCATCGCTGAGGTACCGACATCAGACTGACAGGGTTTGTGATTTAAAAACACGCGTGTGCTCGTTCACTGCAGAACATGACTTGTAGTTCACCAGATCTCAGCCACTCGTTAATCTGTGTAAGAAACAGTGTGAAGATCAAAATGCTTTGTCAGAAGTGTCCGTGTCAAACCAGCAGATTGGTTCCATAAGTACACATGGCATAGCAGCAGCATTTAAGAAAAGTCTTTGTGAAAAGCTCAATAAATGTGTTTTCATTGGATGTTGATGAAGCCACTAGCCAGAGCTGGACAACAGTCTGAATGTGCTTGTTGGTTTTTTGATGATGATGCTTCCAGAGTAACTCAACATCTGCAAACACAAAAGTGAACATTGCCTCAACACTAACGGAAGAAGTAAAAGATGTCAGAAAGAAAGAAGAAATAGATCGCTGACCAGTTCTTGTAGCACCATCAATGTTTTTTAATTGAACTGTAGTTTTCTGTAGTAATTTATATTTGTTGATTTATTTTCTATTTTCTTATTTATTTCAGATTATTTCAGTTACCAGTTCTTAGAGCACTTTAATGTTTTGTTGTTTTTATTTGAACTGAACTATAGTTTGCTGTTATAAACTATATTTTTATATATTTAGCTTATTTTTTGCACTGTAACTGTTTACATAGTTGTATTTCAGAATAAATAGTGCACATATTGTTAAAAGGTGAATCAATGTCCTTTTTCCACGTCTTTTACTGACTGGTTGCTAAACAATGTTTGCACCATGTTGTAGTCAGAGGGACCTACCACCACCTACTGGCCTTTTTTGGTATTACTATAATCTGCAGTCTGAGTTTGCAAAGGCAGATGTCTTCATTTCTTCTTAGTTAGCTGGATTGTACCCCGAGCCAAAAGCACAAATATTCAGATTGAGGATTATTTTTCACTTTAAGCCTGGATATGAGACACTAGAATGACGGAAACAGCCACAGCAGGCAGCAGAGAGAACACACATGGTTCTGCAGCGTGTTGATGAACATCTGCTTTTAGCTCCACAGTCTGCTGCTGCTCAGTTGGGACGACTCATTGATCTGAGACTCACATTTCTGTGCACATTTTATTTACCTTTGTTTTATTTACTTTATAAAACTTCAGGAAGCTCTTTATTGATTTAAATTTTCAGTGAACTTTCTAAGAGATGCTGCTGAGCCTGGAAACTCCCTGAACTTTGAACTTAAAACAAAGACAGTGAAAGATAAAATAACATTTCAGTTTTATTGAAATTTTGGAAAACTTTGACTGTAGAAAACTTTGGGGAGCTGTTTATTTGTTGAATTCTACATTGAACTTTCTGAGACATGCTGCTGAGCCTGGGAGCTCCCTGCACTTTGTTAGGATTTTGAAACCAAGATGTCTGTTGTCTAAGATAAAAAAAACAACTTTTAACATGTTGCAAATGTAAAAAGCTGTTTAATAAACATGTGATTAAAGGCATTTAAACCAAGTTAAGGGTTGGAGTTTGTATGAATCAAAGTTTTGACGCCAATATTTACACTTTTACTGCAAATGAATATCGGCTCCAAATATCAGTTATCGGCCTCCTTGATGACTAATAATCGGTATCGGCCCTGAAAAAACCATATGGGTCTGTCTGTAGTCTGAACACATTGCTCTGTGAAGTGGAAACAATCCTTAATAATCACCAGATCACCACCACGTCCTCTGAGCCTTTGATTTAGACGTCATGGGGGCAGAACTGGTGGACACTAGCGAGGATTCAAAAGGACTTTATTAAACAAAGCAGGAACTAAATCAATACAGAAATGTTCAAACTGGACTGAGGAGAAAATAAACCAAACTCATTCCAGAAACAAACAAAACTGCTGCGACTGCAAAAACAAACAACTAAGTTCAAAAGAGGAAACATACAAAAAACAACCTGAAACTGGATAAACTGAACAAAGAAACTGATGAAACAGGAGGAAGTGAACTAACAGGACAAGACAAAGTGTCCAGAACAGTCTGATGCAGCTCTGAGGAACAAACAAGTCCAACATCAGAACAGACCAGAGATCAGTTCAAAGGCTGCTCAACAAAACTATTCATTCCAAGGGCAGGATGGTAGGCAGGGGGGGCTGGTCGGTACATATAGATAAATATTTAACATCTCTAATATAGATGTAAATATTGATCTGTGTGTTTGTTAACATTACAAGTGATGCAGATGTTTGTAATCTTTAATATCGTGGACGTTAGCGGCTAAAATGTTTCTTCTAACCACAGTTTATTCAGAACCTTCTCTTCAAAATGTTTATGAATTTAAAACACAAAAACTGCTTCTCTCATGTTTTAATGTGATTTTTGTTGGTAGAAGAGGTCGACACACTGAGAAAAAACATGAAATCCTGCTCTTTTATTATATTCCTGTTCAAACTAAGAATCATTTCACTCATTTTCAGAACATGTGATTTAATTCTTGTTGCTGAGACTCCAGCAGGAGGCGCCGTTCCTTCAGTCCACCAAGCACCAGAAATCTGTAAAAAACTGATTATTGATCAGAACTAAACGCTGCAGATTAGTTTTGAGTTTAGTTTTCAGACTGATTCAGCTTTTACATTCATATTTCTGTAGTTCTGCAGCTTCTTTTGTCCTGTTTTTAGAGAGAAAGTCTAAAATATGTGGAAGAATTTGGATTTCCTGTTGGATAAAAAGAGAGATTTAATAATAATGTAGGTTTGTCCTCATTGCTTCAAGACTAAAGTGCAGAAAAGAAACTAGAATGTCTGAATAGAAAGAATATTCTGATTAAAACACGTCGTGTTAACTGGATGTTTGTGTGATTTCTGTTTGCTTTGTGAAGGTTTTAAAACTCTGTGAGGTAAATAATCATCAGATGTTTTTACAGGAAAAGATTTTAAATGTCTGTTTGTTCTAAAAAGAAAAAAAGGAACAAATGAATACAATAACAATATTAGATTATAAAACAGTTTGCACACAAAAACCTGATTTTCACTGAACAATAATGTGTGAAAGTCTGTCAGCAGTTTGTAGATTCACTGCTTCCTCTCTGATTTCACACTTTGTGCAGCTCAAATGGTTTTAGTTCAAGTGAGCGTCAGAGGAACACCACATCCTGATTTTCACTCTCAACATTTGACTGGAAAAAGACAGAAACACCACATTTGGCTCCTGGAATAATCACAACTTCATCTTTGAAGAGGAAGAAGTTTACAAGGAATCATTTAGAAGGATTTCAGAAAGAAACAGATTTAATCCATGAATGTGAAAACATGTTTGTGAGGGACAGAGTCATGGAGAGACTGAACTCTCTGTTCAACACTGTTTCTCTGACAGGAGGAGACTCTGGAGACTGAACTCAGCACAGAAACACTGAGGAACCAAACCAGATCCCAAATCCAGGATAGAGAGTTTCAGTGAATGTGGTGTTGAAGGTGTGGAGGAGGATCAGAGAGTCAGAGGAGACTCTGTAGAAGGACAGAGTTCCAGCAGGAACGTCCACATAAACTGAAACTCTGTGAGAGACTGAGGAGGACCTGATGGATGTTTGACTGTTATTGTGTCTGACAGAGTAACCATCATAATCAGAGCAGATCAGACTCCAGGACTGATCATTAAATCCAAACACACAGTCACCACTGTCTCCTTTCCTTCTGATTCCTCTGTAACTCACTGATATATGAACATCTCCTCTCCACTCCACCTCCCAGTAACAGCGACCAGTCAGACCAGTTCTACACAGCAGCTGAGGCCAGTCAAACCTGTCTGGATGATCAGGATACCACTGATTCACCTCCACATGTCTCACCTTTCTGTTGTTGTCAGACAGTTTGAGTTCTCTGTTTACTGTGTTTGTGTCGACGGTGAGTTGACAGGAATCTGATGGAGAGAACAAACACAACACAGCTGCAGTTATTGATGGATCATGTGATCAGTATTAAAGCTTTGATGATGACCTCAGAGATGTGACACTTTGAAGATGCTTGAATGTGCTGCTTTGTTTCCATCAATCCATTAAAACACACTTACACTTCCTCAGACCTGGTGTCAACCATCGGACTCCAGCAGGCGTCACCCTGAAAGGAGGAGGACGGTCAGAGCAGCAGAGACTCTTTCAGCAGCACACATGGACGTTACATGGCTCTCACACTGTTCCACTGATAAAGGACCAGTCCAACATGGAGACACAGACACCTGAATGCAGCATCTCTAAAGTCCTGTCCTGTGCTGGTCACGTTCCAGCTCAGTTTGAACTCATTATTCAGCTTTACTCATTTATGGTTCCTCTTTTCATCGAGCTAAGCTATCAGGTTGCCCTGCTTCCTGTCTTTGAGCTAAGCTACGCTAACAGTTTCCTCTTCCCTTCAGTCATGGTGTGTAGCTGAGCTAACAGTGTTCTTCTGCTTCCACTCTTTGTGTTAAGGTAGACTAAAAGGTTCTGAGAGTGTCTGTCTGTCTGTACCTGAGAGTTTCCAGTCTACCGTGTGGATCCTCCAGTTTGGCCGACAGCATCTTCTCTCCTGAGTCTCCTGGATGGTTGTAGCTCAGGTCCAGCTCTCTCAGATTTGAGGGGTTGAAGCTCAGAGCTGAGGCCAGAGAAGCACAGCCTTCCTCTGTGACCAGACAGCCTGACAGCCTGCACACACAAAACAACACAAACCTGATGGACAACACTTGGCTGGATGTTTCTCACTCTTTGTTTTCTTCTTTGTCTTTCTGCTACATTTTGGTGCAGATTTGATGCATCTGAAGCAAATAAAGAATCAATCTTTCATTTTCTTTCACTTTCAAAGTGTGTCCTGACCTGAGAGCTTCCAGTTTACAGTGTGGACTCTCCAGTCCAGCAGAAAGACTCTCCACTCCTGAATCCTGCAGGTTGTTGTTAGTCAGGTCCAGCTCTGTCACACTGGAGGACTGGGAGCTGAGGACTGAGGACAGAGCTCCACAGCTTCTCTCTGACAGATTACAGCCACTCAGTCTGAAGAGACAAAGACAAGAAAAGAAGTAAAACATTAAGTACAGTATTTTCTGTCCTGTTGAAAAGACAGCAGTGAATTTAACAACAAATACATCCCACGATGTCCAGAATACAGCAGCAGTAAGTCCACCTATCAGGTGATCAGGAATCACAGAGTCATCAGGATCAATCAGAATCTCTGCTGGTGAGAAGGTGGACTGTTCAGGTGGTCAAACATTTGAACATTGTTCTCCACATCTTCTCCTTCCTGCTTCTTGTCCAACAGCTGAACTGCAGAGTTTAGTCATCGAACAAACATCAAACACTAAAGGTTTGTTCTGGTGTTTCCTTTTCATCAGCGTCTATCTGGAACATTCTATTTTGTAAAATGGTGGAAACTAAAACAGAACCTGGAACCAAGACTCTACAGGTTCTTACAGGTTCTGGTTCTGTGATGCAGGTTCCAGGTTTTTAAGTTCCTGTAGTGAAGAGGCCTCATTAAGAGAATCTAGTGCTAAAGGTCAGTAACCAGTGGCGTGCACAGACATTTTGGGGGGCAGGTGCTCAGTGGAAAAAAAAGGGCACCTTGTGCAGCGTGTAGAACCATCAGCTGTCTGAATATAACAGCGTGAGATTTGAACAAATAACAAAATCAGGAACACATTTTCCATAACGGCATTCATTTTAACATCTTAATAATGACACACAAAGAGTCACTAAAACATTGTACCTTAAAAATTGGTAAATTAAAAGAGATCCACAATATCAAGACTGATTCCTGACATTAGGCTACAACAAGGCAGAAAACTACTTTTTCTTTTTGTCATTTAGCAAATTAGTCACAGCAAGTGTTGCCTCAACCTACTGCAGGCTAATAATAAACCTACACAAAGTAAATATTCAGTTATAGTGTACAGATCATATGCTGTACCAATTCACCAAATAACACTGGTTGTGAGGTCATCGTCATCACGTTATGTCTGTTAATGGATTATTATTATGGGTAGCGTCGAGCTTGTTAAGCAGGCGGGCAGCTGGCTAATTTAGGCACGGTTGTTTAGCGCTACATGAGACAGGCTACTTCACAACAGAGACAAACTGGAAAAGCACTCAGAGAGCGCAGTACTCTGCCAAGGCTGCTCAGTGAGTACAGGCATGTGTTATGCATGTACATGTTATGTATTCATACCAAATCACATGTAAATTACTTTTATAAAGGTCTGTTGATCAGTTCATCACTTTTGGCAAGCCTTTGTTTTGCTACTATTAAAATAACTGTTCCCTCCATGCTTTTATTTTGAGGGTGTATTTTTAATGGTAAGGGCTTTTATTTTGTAGCCATTCCAGCGGCACAGGAAGTGTTTATCTAAGAAGAGGTTTCTTGACATGACGAAGACGCTGCTGAAAAGTCAAAAAATTCACATAAAGATGAAAGGAAACGGTTCCACTGTTGCTGTCTAGTAAAGGATGTGTTTAAACTTAGAAGCAGCTGGAATGGAGACAAGAAAGGAGGGAAGGACAGGAAGGTGAATTTATGTTCAAAATAGGGCTGAACATAAATAAAGGCTTTGTGAACCATCAGGAGCTTCACCATTGTCTGTCTGGGGTTTGCTTCATACATGACCTAAATATGTAGCAGGACTCAGAAACAGCCCACAGTTTAATCATTTGGGCCAAATCCATGAGTCCGTTTTTGAGTAACGTTTCACACAGACAGACAAACAGATTAACAGATTCACAGACAAACGTACGATGATCGTTACATAACTCTGCCGTTCCTTGGTGGAGTAATAAATGCACCGTGTGGCAACTGAGGCTTATGAACAAAACACTGGATTCATTTAGGTGTTACCTGGATGGTGGTGTTCACGTTACGAGATGGGGCGAGTCACAGCACGGGTCATGTGTGTGTGTGTGTCGGTGTGTGTGTTTAATGTTTACTTTTTTTAGAACGTTGAGACATGGAGGGCACCTGCTTGATACTGAGGGTAAGGGGCAGCTGCTCTAGCACCACCTGGTGTCTATCTGTGCACATCACTGTCAGTAACAGAACTGATGTGAGTCATACAAATACAGAAAACCTCCCACCTCAGCTGTTCTGTTCATCATGAATAAAAACACATTTTAAATGGTCATCAGTTGAACAGGTTGATGAGTCCTGACCTGAGAGCTTCCAGTTTACAGTGTGGACTCTCCAGTCCAGCAGAAAGACTCTCCACTCCTGAATCCTGCAGGTTGTTGTTACTCAGGTCCAGCTCTGTCACACTGGAGGACTGGGAGCTGAGGACTGAGGACAGAGCTCCACAGCTTCTCTCTGACAGATTACAGCCACTCAGTCTGAAGAGACAAAGACAAGAAAAGAAGTAAAACATTAAGTACAGTATTTTATGTTCTGTTGAAAAGACAGCAGTGAATTTAACAACAAATACATCCCACTATGTCTAGAATACAGCAGCAGGGTTGGGGCGCTGTCGAGCGATGAGCGAGTAGGACATAGTCCTCAATAGCTCTGCCAATTTCGATTTAAAACTTCATTTTTTACAAAAACCAACTTCATTTTTTTTTTTATCTCCGGGAGAAAGATTAAAGCCACTACGACCTACAACAGCGGGAAACACGCAGGGTTCCCAAGGACACCAAGTTTAAACTTCAACACGCAAGTAGTTCAGAAAAAGACGTTCTAACTAGAATCAGTGTTGTACATTCCAATGAGGTCTTTGCTTACTGTTAATAAGTTTTCTCTCAATAATTTGTTGGAATGTTTATTTTACTCATTTGTTATTATTAATACTATTATCATTTAATCTAAACTTCATAGATAATTTCTACATAAGATACAACCCTGGGCCACTCCTATGTGTTAGTTGGAAAATTAATGCATTAAGGGACCTTCTAAGGCTCACTATTTGTGTTAACTGTTGGTTTTTGGCCGAACTTATTCAGGCTGAGCTATAATTGTTGGTTATGCTTAGGATCAAGATTAGTTCGGTGACTGAGTTTACAGGACTTGTCCGTCGTTTGAATCTTTTTATGTTTTTTTTTTGTTGTGGGGTTTTGTGAAGGTGAGGGAGGTTGCTGCTCTGAATGCACTATTGTAAGACAAGGTACCGAAATGCACATTTTTCAGAAATATACACACGTGGACAAAATTGTTGGTACCCCTCAGTTAAAGAAGGAAAAACCCACAATTCTCACTGAAATCACTTGAAACTCACAAAAATAACAATAAATAAAAATTTATTGAAAATTAAATAATCAAAATCAGCCATCACTTTTGAATTGTTGATTAACATAATTATTTAAAAAAAACAAACTAATGAAATAGGGCTGGACAAAAATGATGGTACCCATAACTTAATATTTTGTTGCACAACCTTTTGAGGCAATCACTGCAATTAAACGATTTCTGTATTTGTCAATGAGCGTTCTGCAGCTGTCAACAGGTATTTTGGCCCACTCCTCATGAGCAAACAGCTCCAGTTGTCTCAGGTTTGATGGGTGTCTTCTCCAAATGGCATGTTTCAGCTCCTTCCACATATGTTCAATGGGATTCAGATCTGGGCTCATAGAAGGCCACTTTAGAATAGTCCAACGCTTTTCTCTCAGCCATTCTTGGGTGTTTTTGGCTGTGTGTTTTGGATCGTTGTCCTGTTGGAAGACCCATGACCTGCGACTGAGACCAAGCTTTCTGACACTAGGCAGCACATTTCTCTCCAGAATGCCTTGATAGTCTTCAGATTTCATCGTACCTTGCACACTTTCAAGACACCCTGTGCCAGATGCAGCAAAGCAGCCCCAAAACATCACTGAGCCTCCTCCATGTTTCACCGTAGGGACAGTGTTCTTTTCTTCGTATGCTTGGTTTTTGAGTCTATGAACATAGAGTTGATGTGCCTTACCAAAAAGCTCCAGTTTGGTCTCATCTGTCCAAAGGACATTCTCCCAGAAGCTTTGTGGCTTGTCAACATGCATTTTTGCAAATTCCAGTCTGGCTTTTTTATGAGTTTTTTTCAGCAGTGGTGTCCTCCTTGGTCGTCTCCCATGAAGTCCACTTTGGCTCAAACAACGACGAATGGTGCGATCTGACACTGATGTACCTTGGCCTTGGAGTTCACCTTTAATTTCTTTGGAGGTTGCTCTGGGCTCTTTGGATACAATTCCAACGATCCGTCTCTTCAATTTGTCATCAATTTTCCTCTTGCGGCCACGTCCAGGGAGGTTGGCTACTGTCCCGTGGGTCTTGAACTTCTGAATAATATGAGCCACTGTTGTCACAGGAACTTCAAGCTGTTTAGAGATGGTCTTATAGCCTTTACCTTTAAGATGTTTGTCTATCATTTTTTTTCGGATGTCCTGGGACAATTCTCTCCTTCGCTTTCTGTTGTCCATGTTCAGTGTGGTACACACCTTTTCACCAAACAGCAGGGTGACTACTTGTCTCCCTTTAAATAGGCAGACTGACTGATTATGAGTTTGGAAACACCTGTGATGTCAATTAAATGACACACCTGAGTTAATCATGTCACTCTGGTCAAATAGTTTTCAATCTTTAATAGAGGTACCATCATTTTTGTCCAGGCCTGTTTCATTAGTTTGTTTTTTTAAATAATTATGTTAATCAACAATTCAAAAGTGATGGCTGATTTTGATTATTTAATTTTCAATAAATTTTTGTTTATTGTTACTTTTGTGAGTTTCAAGTGATTTCAGTGAGAATTGTGGGTTTTTCCTTCTTTAACTGAGGGGTACCAACAATTTTGTCCACGTGTGTAAGTGGCTATGAGCATGACAGTAGATAAGATGCCGGAAGGAACAACTTCAAATGGGATCATAAAGTTCTGTACTTGGAATGTGAATGGCATTAATGAGCCTGTTAAACGAGGGAAGGTACTCTCATATCTCAGAGAAATGCAGGCTGATATAATTTTTTTTACAAGAAACGCATTTGACAAACAAAGCCCACCAGAAAATTTCAGCCAAATGGATTAATCAGGTCTATCACTCTAATTTTGCTGCCAAGGCCAGAGGGGTGGCTATAGTGATACGAAAAAATGTCCCCTTTTTACATCACTCCACCATTGCAGATAAGGAAGGGAGGTATGTTTTAGTGACAGGCGAGATTCAGTCCACTCCAATTACACTTCTTAATATATGTGGGCCTAATTGGGATGACCCAGAGTTTTTTAAGAGGATTTTCCGTTTAATTCCTGATTTTTCCACTTCAAACCTAGTAATTGGAGGTGACTTTAATTTGGTATTAGATTCATATTTAGACAGATCGTCTACCAAAAGAACACCTACTTCTAATGCAGCAAATTTTTTGAACTCATATATTCAAAATACAAATCTGTTTGATGTGTGGAGAATTCTTAACCCAGCAGGCAGAGAGTATTCGTTTCATTCTCAGGTGCATAACGTTTATACGAGAATCGATTATTTCTTGCTGGATGGGAAACTCATCTCCACAGTTCAGGAAGCAAAATATCATAACCTCGTCATTTCTGATCATTGCCCTGTCACCATTTCACTGGAGCTGCTTGAAATGATGAATTCACGCCGATCTTGGAGGTTCAATCCCCAACTTCTTGTGAGGAGAAAATTTTGCGAGTACCTGAAGACCCAAATTAAGTTTTTTTTTTTAATGAATGATAAAGATGATATTTCACCTGTTCTACTTTGGGAAACATTTAAAGCTTACATAAGGGGCTGTGTCATATCTTATCAGTCCTCACAAAAGAAATTGAATAATATTAAACGAATGCAATTAGAGGAAGAAATAAAAAAGTTGGATGCAGAAAATGCTGCACAACCATCTGGTGAGAAACATAATAAAATTTCTGCTTTAAAATATGAATTGAATAATATTCTTTCAGGGAGGATCTCTGGGGCCTTCACGCACATTAAACAGTGTTACTTTGAATTTGGGGATAAGCCCCATAAATTATTGGCAAGACAGCTACGGAAGAGGGAAAATGACAGAACTATTCACTGCATACAATCTCAATCGGGCGCCTCCGTTTTCTCACAAAAAGATATTAATGCTACTTTCAAACAATTGTATGAAAAATTGTATACCTCACAAACCCATGCTCCGCCAGAGGTCAGAGCACAGTTTTTGGAGAAGTGTAATCTCCCTGTTCTTTCTCTGGAAGACAGTGACCTTCTTGACAGAGAATTCACATGAGGAAATAATTAAAACAATTAACTCCTTAAAGAGTGGTAAAAGCCCTGGACCAGATGGGATTTGCACTGAGTTTTACAAAAAATTTAGTGCCATCTTAGCTCCATACCTTCTGAAAATGTATAATTCAGCGCTCAAAGCCGGTACATTTCCTTCATCTCTTAATGAAGCGGTAATCATTCTTATTCCTAAGAAAGGGAAGGATCTTAAACAGGTTGGGTCATATAGACCGATTTCCTTATTAAACTCCGATCTCAAGATATTAGCCAAATCCCTAGCAAGAAGATTAAGTCCAAATGTGGCGAAACTGGTACATTCAGATCAAACTGGGTTCATCCAGAACAGGCAGCTCTTTCACAATTTCAGGCGTCTTCTAAACATCATTTACTCTCCCAAACTTTCTGATTTGGAGGATCTGTTCATTTTGAGTTTTGATGCCGAAAAGGCCTTTGATTGTGTGGAGTGGCCCTACTTAATTGCCGTACTGGAGAAATTTGATTTGGAGGTAGATTTATTTCTTGGATAAAACTATTGTACTCCGACCCTAATGCCAGAATTCTCACCAACCAGAATATTTCAGATACATTTAAACTATATAGAGGGACTCTGCAGGGGTGCCCGCTAAGCCCACTGTTGTTCACGTTAGTCCTGGAACCCCTGGCTGAAGCAATTAGAACACACTCAGGAATTCATGGTTACAACACAGAATTTACATCAAACAAAATTTCACTTTATGCGGACGACATTTTATTGTATGTAACGCAGCCCAAATCATCAATTCCCATTCTGCTTGAGATAGTTGAATTATTCAGTTCCTTTTCGGGTTATAAAGTCAATTGGAACAAAAGCGAACTTATGCCAATACGTTGTAAAGACCCAACTATCCTAACACAGATTCCGTTTAAACTAGCCCTTGAAGAGTTGACATATTTAGGAATACAAATAACCAAGAAGGATAACTTACTGTTCAAGGCTAATTATGCAGTGTTACCAGACAAATTCAAAGCAAAGATAGAATTTTGGAAGACACTACCAATTTCAATGATAGGTAGGGTAAATGCAGTCAAAATGATCTTTTTGCCTCAATTACTTTATCTTTTTTAAAAATTTGCCCATATATCTTAAGAAAACATTCTTCAAAGAATTGGACTCTATAATTCTCTCTTTTATTTGGAATAACAAACCTCATAGAATTAAAAAAGGTCACCTATGCAAACAGAAAAGAAAGGGAGGATTGGCTTTGCCAGATTTTATGCGTTATTACTGGGCCTCAACTATTCTCTACATCACTTACTGACTGGATGAGACATTACTTTCTGACACATGGTTATATGTAGAACGTGAAGACTGTCTACCTTATTCACTTGGGGCTTTATTACTGTCTCCCATTAATAAAAAAAAAATCACTGTATAGTCATAACCCAATCATACACAATACTATTTTAATTTGGCGACAGATCTCCAAACAACTCAAGCTTAGACCCTTATCATTTAGACTGCCTTTAACAGCCAATCCGGCATTCCCGCCTTCTCTCACAGATGGTGGTTTTGATCGGTGGAGGGAAATGGGACTGTGCAGTGTGGGGGACCTTAACTTTCAGGGTATTTTTGCTTCATTTCGGCAGCTCCAGGAGAATTATGAAATTCCAAAGACAGACTTTTTTCGGTATCTTCAGGTTCGACATTTTGTCAAAGCACACCTTCATAACTTTGCAAATGCTGAGCCAGATAAACTTGATCTTTGTTTCAGTAAGAGTGTACTAGGAAAGCATTCCATCTCATCTTTATATGGAATATTACAAGATCTCGACCAGGTGAATACAGATCCAATTAAAGCAAAGTGGGAGGAAGAATTAGGCTTGGAGATTTCGGGAGAAACCTGGGAAAGGGCATTGCAGTTTGTCAACCAATGTACTCTCAATGCAAGACACCATCTGATACAGTTTAAAATCATCCACAGGTTACATTACTCAAAAGTGAAACTGAATAAAATCTATCCAGATCTATCACCTATTTGTGAAAAATGCAAACACACAGAAGCCGATTTACTGCACAGTTTCATCTTATGTTCAAAATTACAAGGATTCTGTTTGGAAATTTTTTCTTTTTTCACAAAAATTTTGAAAGTGCAAATGAAGCCTGATCCTGTTATGATTTTATTTGGTGTCTCAGAAACCTCAAAAAAACCTTTCGAAAGCTCAACATTCTGTATTATCTTATGGCCTTCTATTTGCCAAGAAATTGATTTTACAGCACTGGAAAGGGGAGGGACTCCCGTCTTTTAGCCACTGGATCGCGATACTAACAGATACCCTCCATCTAGAGAAAATTAGATACGTCCTTGGTGACAGACTGGAGGAATACACAAAGATCTGGAGGCCATTAATCACCTTTTTAAAAGGAAGATAGATTGTTAGTCACACAATCAACATCGATATAAATTAATCATTACTGTATTATTGGGCAGCATACCTCAGGGCTGGGAGGGTGGGTGGATTTGCTTGTTTTATAATTTCTATTATTATTTATTTTATTTTATTATTTTTTAATTAAGTTTGGTCTGTTGTCTACCATATTATTGCTTCTTATATTAATTTGATTTGATTGTCCTGTAATGTTAATTCTCACCTTTTTATGTTGTGTGTGTAAATATTTATGGAAAAGTTCAAGGGAACCTTTTTTTTTGTACAATTTGCCATACTTGTGTGAACCTGTTTCTCGCTTCCCTAATAAAATATTTGAAAAACTAGAATACAGCAGCAGTAAGTCCACCTATCAGGTGATCAGGAATCACAGAGTCATCAGGATAAATCAGAATCTCTGCTGGTGAGAAGGTGGACTGTTCAGGTGGTCAAACATCTGAACATTGTTCTCCACATCTTCTCCTTCCTGCTTCTTGTCCATCAGCTGAACTGCAGAGTTTAGTCATCGAACAAACATCAAACACTAAAGGTTTGTTCTGGTGTTTCCTTTTCATTGACGTCTATCTGGAACATTCTATTTGTAAAACAGTGGAAACAAAAACAGAACCTGGAACCAAGACTGTACAGGTTCTTACAGGTTCTGGTTCTGTGATGCAGGTTCCAGGTTTTTAAGTTCCTGTAGTGAAGAGGCCTCATTAAGAGAAACTAGTGCTAAAGGTCAGTAACCAGTGACGTGCACAGACATTTTGGGGGGCAGGTGCTCAGTGGAAAAAAAAGGGCACCTTGTGCAGCGTGTAGAACCATCAGCTGCCTGAATATAACAGTGTGAGATTTGAAAAAATAACAAAATCAGGAACACATTTTCCATAACGGCATTCATTTTAACATCTTAATAATGACACACAAAGGGTCAATGAAACATTGTACCTTAAAAATTGGTAAATTAAAAGAGATCCACAATATCAAGACTGATTCCTGACATTAGGCTACAACAAGGCAGAAAACTACTTTTTCTTTTTGTCATTTAGCAAATTAGTCACAGCAAGTGTTGCCTCAACCTACTGCAGGCTAATAATAAACCTACACAAACTAAATATTCATGTTGATGGATCATTTCCGATGGATGAAATATTTAATAAAAAATGACCTTGTGCTGAGTACAGGCGTGTGTTATGCATGTGTAACACGTAGTAGAATCAGTGCAGCCAAAAAAAAAAGGTGAATGTGAACTACTACGATAGGGAGCTAAATCTCAAAAAAAAAAAATAACACAACTTAGTATATATATATATATATATATGGGCTTTGTCTCAAACAATGGTAACATTAGGTTCGCTCTCGAAGGATAATTGGACAAGGACAATATTTTAGTGAACAGCTTTCATTGAACATTTATTATTAAAATGATAAACCTTAAATGATAACTGGTCATAAATGACCATTCAACTCAGCACAAATCCCAACCGAACAGTAACAGTAAGTGTAAACGATTTTCTACCAAGTGCACTTGGAAAACAATAGGAGAAAATTTTTAAAAAATGGACAATGCGATGATGTGTGGTGTGTGTGTGTGTGTGGGTTCAGTTCAGTTCAGTTTAGTTCAGTTCATCTACCCGGGTAGTATGATTTTGTTTGAAATGTCTTAGCTGGATTTCAGAAGAGACGAGTTTCTCCTTTTTCCTTGCCGCACAATAAAGCAGAGTCGAGGTCTCCACCCTCCACGCATGTTGATCCACTCCTCACTTTAGAAGCTCACTGGAACCTGGCTCGCCGTTCAGCATCCACTTCAACCAGTATCAAAAAAACCCAACCTGCATACAGCAGTAGTTTTACAATTACAATCTAAATCTCTCCATTCACTGTACAGTTAATGTCTCTCTATTTCTGAAGCATGAATTCAGTGATAATAGAAAACACAACACATAAAGCTGTGTAAATGGATGAACTCAATAGCATTAGCTTTCAGTAACCACATCACAGAATTCACTATATTTTCATCAACATATCACAAGACAAAATCATTGTCTGTCTCCGATTGTTTTTTTTTTTTTTTAAAAACTTTCATCTACCTCAATAACCGAATGCACAATGCGGCATACAGACACGCCGTAACATCACCTCGTGGTGAAATTCGCTAGCATGCTAAGCTAGTGCAAGATAAAAGCGGACTCACCGGAGCTTAATCCAACGAAAACAATCAGAAAGATATCACTCAGCGGTTTATCTCTGCTCTTTCAGCGGGAAAAGTCTCCACAGCTCAAAAACTCCAAGGAAAAATGCCTGGAACTAAACTTTTTAGAGAAGTTACCAGCTTAACACGATCCGATGGAAATATGTCTTGCTCTCGTCTCTGCCGTAATTAAAAGTAAAAGAAGAGCTCTGCAGCGCTACAGCGCACTCTGCTGGTGCAACAAGAAAACTACACTGAGTTAACCCTATAAATACTGCCACTTACTGTGTAGTGCAATTTATGGGCGTTACACATGTACATTTTTTCAAGATGGCACCGTGCTAGCGGCAGCCAGTTACAGCAGCTCCTGTTAACTCTAAGTGTTTTTAGATATTTCTTGTAGTTTTTCTCTTTCCTTTTATTCTATTCTTCAAGTGGGTGCACCGCATTTGTACAGGGCAGCAATGGCTGTACAAGTGGCGCTTCCCCTACTTTTTCTACTCTTTATTTTGGAACTTTTTTGTTTCTCAACTGGCAACCCGTTCAAACATGGCGCCATTGTTTACAGTCGGGATCAGCTGTTGGCGCTGAGCCAGGCTAGGCAGCCGCAATGGGAGAGACCGAACATCCCAGCGGAGCTGCGGAGGAGAGGATGCAGAGCAGGAGCGAAACACCAGGAGAAGAGGAGACGCTACAAGCCGTCTGTTCCATCTGTAATAATGGGAAATGTGAGGTCTCTCCCGAACAAGATGGAAGAGCTTACGGCGCTGACCAGGCAGGAGTGGGAGTATAGAGAGAGCAGTCTCTTGATGTTTACCGAGTCATGACTGAAAGAACAGACCCCGGACTCAATTATAAATCTGGATGGTTTACATCTCGTCAGAGCGGACTGTGACGTGAGGGAGAGCGGTAAGAGGAAGGGAGGGGGTCTGGCGATGTATGTGAATGAGAGATGGTGTAATGTTGGGCACATTAGCGATAAATGCACCGTGTGGCTTGGCAACTGAGGCTTATGAACAATACACTTGATTAATTTAGGTGTTAACTGGATGGTGGTGTTCACGTTATGAGATGGGACGAATCACAGCACGGGTCATGTGTGTACGTTTAATGTTTACATTTTTTTTATAACGTTGAGACGTGGAGGGCACCTGCTTGATACTGAGGGTAAGGGGCAGGTGCTCTAGCACCACCTGGTGTCTATCTGTGCACGCCACTGTCAGTAACAGAACTGATGTGAGTCATACAAATACAGAAAACCTCCCACCTCAGCTGTTCTGTTCACCATGAATAAAAACACATTTTAAATGGTCATCATTTGAACAAATTGATGAGTCCTGACCTGAGAGCTTCCAGTTTACAGTGTGGACTCTCCAGTCCAGCAGAAAGACTCTCCACTCCTGAATCCTTCAGGTTGTTGTTAGTCAGGTCCAGCTCTGTCACACTGGAGGACTGGGAGCTGAGGACTGAGGACAGAGCTCCACAGCTTCTCTCTGACAGATTACAGCCACTCAGTCTGAAGAGACAAAAAGCAGATTATACTGATGAAACAGCTGGAAAATTAAAATTATCTTCAGTCTCCAACTACTTACAGAACTTTCTTGGAGGTTTTGACCACTGGCAGCAGCCTCAGAAGAACCTCCTCTGAAGCAGAGTATTTCTTCAGGTCAAACACGTCCAGATGTTCTCCTGATGACAGTAAGATGAAGACCAGAGCTGACCACTGAGCAGGAGACAATTTATCTGTGGACAGACGTCCTGATCTCAGGGACTGTTGGATCTCTTCCACCAGAGAAACATCCTTCAGTTCATTCAGACAGTGGAACAGATTGATGCTTCTCTCTGCGGACACGTTCTCACTGGTCTTCTTCTTGATGTACTCCACTGTTTTCTGATTGGTCTGTGAGAGACTTCCTGTCTGTGTCAGCAGGCCTCGTAGAAGATTCTGATTGGTTGGCAGTGACAGACCCAGGAGGAAGCGCAGGAACAAGTCCAGGTGTCCGTTGGGACTCTGTAAGGCCTCGTCCACAGCTCTCTGGTAGAAACGAGCTGATTTACTCTGGAACAGTTTAGACCAACGAGATGATGTTTGTTGTTCTTCTTCCAGCAGGTTGACTCCAGAGGTGATGAAGGTCTGATGGACATGAAGAGCAGCCAGAAACTCCTGAACACTCAGATGGACAAAGCAGAACACCTTGTCCTGGTACAGCCCTCTCTCCTCTTTAAAGATCTGTGTGAACACTCCTGAGTACACTGAGGCTGCTTCCATATCGATGCCACACTCTGTCAGGTCGGACTCATAGAAGATCAGGTTTCCTTTCTGCAGCTGCTCAAAAGCCAGTTTTCCCAGAGACTCAATCATCCTCCTGCTGTCTGTACTCCAGTGTGGATCTGTCTCAGCTCCTCCATCATACTTGACCTTCTTGACTTTGGTCTGAACCACCAGGTGGTGGATGAACATCTCAGTCAGGGTTCTGGGCAGATCTCCTCCCTCTCTGCTTCTCAGCAGCTCCTCCAGAACTGTAGCAGTGATCCAGCAGAACACTGGGATGTGGCACATGATGTGGAGGCTTCGTGATGTCTTCATGTGGGAGATGATGCTGCTGGCCTGCTCCTCATCTCTGCATCTCTTCCTGAAGTACTCCTCCTTCTGTGGGTCGGTGAACCCTCTCACCTCCGTCACCATGTCCACACAGTCAGGAGGGATCTGATTGGCTGCTGCAGGTCGTGTGGTTATCCAGAGGCGAGCAGAGGGAAGCAGATTCCCCCTGATCAGGTTTGTCAGCAGCACATCCACTGAGGTGGACTCTGTAACATCAGTCAGGACCTCATTGTTGTGGAAGTCCAGAGGAAGGCGACACTCATCCAGACCGTCAAAGATCAACACAACCTGGAAGTCTTCAAAGCTGCACATTCCTGCTGTTTTGGTTTCACTGAAGAAGTGATGAACAAGTTCCACCAAGCTCAACTTTTTCTCTTTCAGCACATTCAGCTCTCTGAAAGTCAATGGAAACATGAAGTGGATGTCCTGGTTGCTTTTGTCTTCAGCCCAGTCCAGAGTCAACTTCTGTGTTAACACTGTTTTCCCGATGCCAGCCACTCCCATTGTCATCATTGTTCTGATTGGTCCATCTCTTCCAGGTGAGCCTTTAAAGATGTCTTCTGGTCTGATGCTTCTTTCTGCTCTGTCTGCTTTCCTGGATGCTGCTTCAATCTGTCTGACCTCATGTTCATCATTGACCTCTGCAGTCCCTCCCTCTGTGATGTACAGCTCTGTGTAGATCTCATTCAGGAGGGTCGGCTGTCCTGCTTTAGCGATGCCCTCAAACACTCTCTGGAACTTCTTCTTCAGACCACATTTAAGTTTACGTCCACAAACTGCAGCAAGTTCTGAATGAAAACACAAGAAAGAAACAGTGAAGTAGAAGTAACCTGGATATTAAAGCACCAAAGTAGCAATAAAGTGTACATATTCTGAGACTTTAGTAAATGTTCTGTTGATCAGCAGCTTCAGTCTTTACGCAAATCCTCTTACTGCTCTGCAGACGGTCAGCCAGCTTCTCCTGCTTCATCCTCCTCAGGAACAACACTGTCATCTGCTCAAACATCTCTCTGCTGCTCCTCTCATCTTCATCATCACCCTCCAACTCCTCCTCATCCTCCCTCTGACTCTCTGAGCATTCTGGGTAATCTGGACTCACAACCTTCCGCATGTTCTTCAGCTCCTTCTTTACAAAAGTCACCATGTTTTTCTCCAGCAGCTGGAACAGAGAAATGTGTCAATGAGTCCATCAGAGTGAAATCATGGAGCCAAACATCAGATCCATGTTGGACACACTGACAGTCCACTGGTCTACAAAGAGCAGCATGGAGACGCCTGAACACAACAGATGGAGAACAACTTGTTGTCCATCAACTCACCATGAATATGGAGTCCAGGTGATGCTGCTGGACAGACTGAGCTCTGGGAACCTCTGAGTTCTGCTGCTCCACTCTGTGGATCAACATCAACAGTTAACTCTCAGTTTATCACACAGAGACAAACACCAGCTGAAGGTCCATGATGTTCATCAGAGATTCCAACATTAGTCTGTTTTCCACTGCAGGAACTTTCTGTTCATTTTGGCTCCACAAAAATCCGGCTTCATTCGTACAGATCTTTGTCATTCTTTCAGGTGTTTAACATCTGGTGATTGTTCAGGAAACATGCCCAGGTTAACTGGGGATAATCACAACTTAACAGAGGCTGCCTGGTTTATAACAAGACAGAAAACTAATTAATGTCTCACCAAGAAAACCTACAACATAGAAGCACGTCCTCTGTTATGTTTTGTGTTTGTCTGAGTTCAGTGTAACAGATCTACAGCAGAACTACAAGTGAAACTTTGGTTTGTTCACAGAAACACTCAGACCCTCAGTAGCCTTCCATCATAACAACACACAGCAGAACATTAGCTTGGTTTGATAAAATGAATTGGAACAAACTGAGACCACGCAGTCAAAACTACTCTCTCAGAAAACATGAACAACATACATTCAGTCCTCCTTCCTAACCCGTCATTTCAGAAAACGTTAACTGCTGACAATATTTTTTTTTAAATAGAAGTAAGGGGATTTGAATTCTGGTAAAAACAAACACTATATTTTATTCGCTCTACATAGTGAGCCATGAGCACTTACTGGATGTAATAAAATACAGTCAAATTTGAACATTACAGCAACAGATATTCCTGTTGGACACTGAAGAGATTGTGTTGCCAAATTTATATATTTATATGTCCTCCATGGTGGATTAGCAGCATGTCATTAAATCAATTACTGACAAACCACACAATTCACTCTCCAGCTACACACATTTCACTTTCAGATGTAGAAATCTGTAGCTCAAACTTTAACTCTGTCTCTCAGTTTCCAGCCTCACCACAAATTGGAAGTAAAAACAACTTCAGATATACTTGTCCATCTAATTATCTGTGAAATATTACAGCTGTCAGTACAGAGATAACCAGACAGTCATTGTGACAGGCCTTTATCAATCGTCCTTCAATATACTTTATTACTCTGACCAAAAGCATTAACTATAGAGACCATTACATCACTGACAAAGTTTTGTCTCAGACATTTGAATGATTTGTCAAATGATTGATGTTATTATCAGATAAGATTCAAATCTTTTCACTTTCTTGCGTAGGAATTTTCCAAAGGCCTCTGGAATTCCTGAGCTGATCAAACTCAGATAAGTTCTCTCTCCTCTTCAGCGCTGACCAACACCCATCTCTACAGGAAGATTGGGATAGTTGTATCTTTGTGTACTTTCATTCACAGGAAAGAAGACATTCAGACCTTCTGCTGAGGGATGGAGGTCCCTGCACCTGGAAGAACTTTTTTCTTTTGAAAAGACAATAACTATCACTTTATGCTGAAATGTTTTGTTGGACAAACACCCTAGTCCTGCTCTAACTAAACCACCCCCCTTCCAGAGACATCGCTGCCTGGCTCCGAAAGTCAAAAAATTTATGACTGCTGCTGAAGCACACAGACAGACAGAGAGACTGGAACTGAACTGAAACAAAAGAACACTTGCCAAATTAATATTTCTGATATGTATTTTGTTCTTTCAGGTTTATCAAAGTGACATGAAACCCTTCACCTATGGCATATTCAAAATTCACACTTCTATGTCTTATAGAACCAGAATTATTGATTTGTGAGATTTAATCTGATTTCTTCCTATTTAGGTCGAAAGGATGAATTCTTGTGTTTATTCATTACAAGATGTATGACATGTTATCGTATCTTCACTGTGACATATAGTTTAATATCCAAAAAGAACACAAACATATAGTGGAATTAAATATTCTAGCCTACTTGTTAATCTGCATAACCTGACATGTGTTTCACATTAACACAACTGAATTATGGTAAAGGAATAGACAGATGGCGTTTTTGTTCGTTTAATATCATATTTTAATCCATTCTGGAACATTCCTTCTTCTCTGCCTCTCTGTGAGAACAAAGAGAGTCAAATTGCTAGAGGTTCGCGCCGAAGCGTCCCTCCGCCTTGAGGTCCTCTCGACCCTCTTGGCCTGATATAAGCCGGACAACGCCCGGTCCCCTCTCTCTTACTCTCTTCCTGTTTCTTCCATCTCTGAAGATCCTATGATGCACAAGGTTCCCATTATTTTCTTCTAAAAGCGCGTTTTTCTCTATCTTCTGAAGTTTTTTGCTTCAAAGTCTAACTATTTTATCCTTTTTACTTTTTGTAACTTAAAGCTAGACATTAGGCTCATTCCAACGCCGAATTTTATCCGTTTAAATCCAAGAACTGATTTAGAACCAGCCTTTTTAAATCAAGTGACTCCCGATCAACCGGCTCCACTCAGCTGACCACACCGGAAATCTGCTGGGCCAGATTTCCCAGCATCGAACCGATCCACCTACAGCAGGACATCGAAGCGTCGCCACACGACCATACTACACTTCGGAACCAATAAAGTCCAAAGGCGTGGTAAAGAGTCATCGACCGCATAGTCCCAGCTCAAGACGGTTCACCTCAGTAAATCCAGCTGAGGTTGCTCTATTTGATCTGGGTGATGTACTAACTGCTTCATTCAAACGTTTATTATTTTATAAATCATTCATTTTAATCCAAATTACCGTCATCTAGTCAGGATAGTGATCTGGCTCCTCCTCACCATACTATGCTAATTTGAACACACAAACCTCTCACCACACACACCCATATCTCTCACACGCACGCACGCACCCACACACGTAGTCCTGCACCCTCACACACACACACACACACACACACACACACACACACACACACGTAGTCATGCATGCCAACACACACACCTCTATGCACTGTAAATAGGATTTCACTCATTATTTTCAAAGAATAGTCAATAAATACTTCATTTTAGACCAAATTACAGTTTTGAGTGTTTCTTTGTGTAAGAATGTGGTCAATTTAACCGAGAATTCAAGACTTTAAAATATGAGATTGATCAAAATTTCAATTAATAATTTTTTAAATTATTATTAATGTTAATTATTTCCCTAGGAATTTAGGGTGGTGCCCTGATAAACGAGTGCAATTAATCAAATTAAATACGTAGATCTCCTACACTTGACTAAATTAAAGTAGACTACATATAACAAGGATGAATCAGGAATTAATCTCAATATCCTTTATTTTCTGATGTCTTTGCCTGTGGTATTTTACTTGTGGAAAATAAAGGCATGAAGCAAAAGACTTTACAAAGATGCAAAAAGGATAGTATAATTACTCAGACTGTACAGGACTGGAAGTTTTCTAGTCTTCCTCTGTGACATCTTTAAAAGTATCTTTTGCCATTTCTAAACCAGCCAGGGTGTTTGGAAGACAAAAATCACACAAATCATCCAAATATATTGTTTGTTTCGTCCAGAGTTTAAATCTCTTCCATTTTATAAAATATTGTCATCGGTTAACGTGGTCTGAAATGATGGTTAGGACGGAGGACTGAATGTGTGTTTTTGGTGTTTTCTGAGAGGGTATTTTTGACAATGCGGCCTCAGTTTGTTCCAATTCATTTTATCAAATCAGGCTAATGTTCTGCTGCGTGTTGTTCTGATGGGAGGCTGCTGAAGGTCTGAGTGTTTCTGTGAACAAACCCCAGCTGAGCTTGAACAGCACTCTGCATTAAAAGACAAGCCTGTGGAGTATTTTGAAAGAAAAAAGTGAACAAGCAGGACAGAAGCAATTACTGAAGGTCACCACATCAACAAATGTGAGTACACTGAGAGCATCATACCTGGTGGCTAACTGTTGCTGCTAAGGCTAAGAAGACATTCATTATTGGTAAAGAAATGATCCTGCCCACCACTAAAGACATTTACCGTGAACTTCGAGGAGAGGCTGTGGTTAGAATGGTAGCATAGATACCTCTTTCTGCTAACACCGTCACTTAGTACAATGAGGAAATAGCAGAGAACATTGAGACACAAGAGGATTAATACATCACCGTGGTACGCACTCCAGGCTGACGAGTCTACAGATATTGACAACAAGTCAATACTACTTATTTATGTACCATATCTTTATAAAACCCCTTTCCCACATCCTATTTGTGTGGAGTGGGGATTTCTGCAGTGACAGCAACCAAAACTACAAAATTGGGAAGTAGAATGGCCATAAACAACACACTTCAGGTGTCACTGTCTCCCATTACCTCTAGATGAACCGTCTCGTTTCAGAGAAACAAGCTCAGGACTCCCACTGATTCAGTGTTACTGTGAATTGTATTTTTCATGCACTTTATATTTGTTTTTTTTATATTTGTTATGAGGACGCTGCTAATAAAGTTGCATACTGAGTACACAGTGGATTCACATTTATTATTATACTTCGGAAATACCAGTTTTTATGCCAGCCGTGTCATTTTATTTTGTTGATATTTTGTTTATCCACCACACCTTAAAGGTCAGTCTGTGAAAATATTGTCTGAGATGAAACTCGTACGTTTCGCAAAACAAGTTGGGGACCGCTGGGCTAACATGTAGGCTAACATACAGGCTAATGTAAACACTATCATGTAGACCAGGGGTGCCCAATACGTCGATCGCGAAGGTACTGTGGGTCGATCGCATGACATTAAAACATAGACGTCAGCCTATGATCCGTCTTCGCTCTGAAATTTGTCACTTGATTGGCATAGAGGGAGGTCGGTCTGACCAATCGGACCTTTTCTGACAGAGGGGTCACTGGACATGCGCACATAACGGCGCGTTCTAGCAAGCTCGTGAGTTAGCCTCCAATTTATTTCTTCTAAACTTAAGGATATAAAAATGAGTGAGGGAGCTCGCCCAAGTAAAAAGCCAAAAACGTACCATTTCCATACGGAATGGGAGGTGGACTTTTTTTTCACTATGTCATTTTCAAAGTGCATTTGCCTCATCTGCCAGTCTGTCATCGCTATACCGAAAAAGGGAAATGTGGAGCGGCATTTTCGGACTGTTCATAAAAACTACGATACTGACTTCTCTCCGAAAAGCGAGCTGAGAAGGAGAAAGGTGAAGGAACTAAAATCCCAGTTGTCCGGACAGCAGTCATTTTTCTCACAGCTAACTTCAAAAGCAAAGGCAGCCACTGAAGCTTCGTTCCGGGTGAGTCACTTAATCGTTAAGAACAAGAAATCCTTCCAAGACGGAGAAATGGTAAAAGAGGCATTTGTTGAAGCAGCTGACTCGTTGTTCAAAGACTTTAAAAACAAAACAGAAATACTATCTTCGATAAGAGCTCTCCAGCTATCAAGAACTACAGTTACACGACGCAGTGAAGCCATGGCTGAGGATTTGACTAAGCAACTTTGGAAGGACATCACAGATTGCGAGTGTTTCTCTCTGCAGTTGGATGAGTCAACAGACGTGAGTGACACAGCCCAGTTGTGCATTTTTATTCGGATGGTGCTTACTGATATGAGCACAAAAGAGGAGCTGTTAATAATCCTGCCCATGAAAGAACACACGCGAGGAGAAGACATATTTCAGTCTTTTAAAAACTTTGAGAAAACCCAGCTCCCAGTGTACAAAATGGTGTCCATCACCACAGACGGAGCGCCTGCGATGGTTGGCCGCTCAAATGGGTTTATTGCAAAGTGCAGGGAGGACGATGCTTTCCCAGACTTCCTTAATTACCACTGCATAATACACCAACAAGCGTTATGCGCAAAAATGCTCAACATGAAAGAAATAATGGATGTGGCAACGAAGATCGCCTGTTCTATTCGCGCCAGATCTCTTCAAAGACGTCTATTCCGTGCACATCTGGATAACACCGACGGTGACCACTCTGAGTTACTGTTGCACACTGATGTCAGATGGCTTAGTCGAGGGAAATTCCTGCAAAGATTTCGAGACCTCTGTCCGAAGATTAAGGTTTTTTTCCGTGAAGCTAAACATGCAGAATATAACCAACTAAGTGACGACCAGTGGCTGCTAGACTTGGCATTTTTAACCGATCTGACCAACATGTTAAATGACCTTAATCTAGAGCTGCAAGGAAAAGACAAAACTGTGATCAATATGATAAGCTCAGTTAATGCTTTCAAACGAAAAATGCAACATCTCTCCTCAAAGCTCCAGCACCAGGATTTGGCAAACTTCCAGAACTTCACATCAGAGCTGGAGATGCAGGGGAAGTCATGTGTGCAGCTTGACACGGTACGCTACACAGAACAGATTGACAATTGCCTCTCAGAGTTTGACAAACGATTTCAAGACTTTACTTTACTCGAGCCTATTGCTACATTCATGTGCTACCCTTTTCGGGAAGATGCTGAGGTTGTTTCACTTGCATCAAAAATCGCAACACTGTTTCACCTGAACTCATCTGGAGTGGAGGATGAGATTTTGACACTACAAGCCGACATTGAGCTGAAGTCCAGAGCTCATGGACAGTTTTGGAACTTACTCACAGAGGAAAAGTACCCCAACATGAGAAAATGTGCAACCTCCTTGACTGCATTATTCGGCTCCACTTATTTATGTGAGTCAGCCTTTTCCCACATGAAGATCATTAAGTCCAAGTACCGTTCCACCATGACTGATGATCATTTGGAAGTGTGCCTGAGGCTGGCTGTCAGCAGCTACTGTCCGGACTATGCATCCCTGGCTGATTCCATTCAGTGCAAGTCATCAGAGTAAGGTAATGACAAAAAATGCACAGAGTTGTATTGAGCAATATGGATTCATGTAGTTATGCAAGGTACACCAACATATATGGTTCATAGAAAGAATTCTCAATATATTTATAAATAAATATATGTTTTGCAAATTTATAGTAGGTAGATCATTTTGACTTGGTCATTTTATAAGTAGCTCGCATGCTGGAAAAGTGTGTGCACCCCTGATGTAGACTATCATACAGGTCAGCATGTAGGCTAACATACAGATGACATGTAGTCTAAAATACAGGCTAACGTACAGGTGAGCACACAGGCTAACATATAACATACAGGCTAACATACTGGTTAACATGTTACTAACATATGGGCTAATATACATGCTAGCATGCAGACTAATGTACAGGATAACATACGGGCGAACACACAGGTTAACATGTAGGCTGACATACAGGCTAACAAGGCTTATATGTTCACAGAACTAGAGTTTTGTTCAGTAAAACTATTTCTTGATATTTAGTGAAGTCAGAGTTCTTGCTGTGATCCACCTGGTTCTGTTTTTAATGTCTCTGTGGATCATGTTCACGTTATTAGCATCACTTCTTCAAAACATTTGTTCTGTTTGATGAGGAGCCAATCTGCTATCAAACTAGCAGCTCTGAAACTTTGTTCTGAACATCTTACCCCTCTGCAGCAGGACCTTGTTCTCCTTTAAAATCAAGAGGAACATCCTTAGACCGGTCGCTCTTGAAGGACACACAGCTGGATGCAGGTCCAGGTCCAGGTCCAGAGGACTCTGGTCTCTGATGGATTCTGGAAGATAAAGAGGAAACCCACCAGTGAGAGAATTTACTTTTTAATTCTTTCAGATGGACATGAATATTGTAGCTAGGGCTGCCACCTTTCAGAAATGAAAATAAAGGACGTCCACCACGGCTCCTCTGGGCCACAGTTCAGTATAGTTGGAAAGATATTCACAGATTCGGATTTCCGGCATCAATAACTCATTAAATATAATTTGTCAAAACATAAACGATGCTTCTTTCCCATCGTTGTAAGGCTGACAATGTGCTACAAGCCCAGTTTTATCAGAAGTAACTGTCTTTCAAGCTGCAGGAATAACACTGGTGTCAACAGGAGCCAGTTGAAGGCTGCAGTGATGTTGGTGACACGACAGTGTATCAGAGTAAGGTTATTGAATATTTGTGTGTCTTTTCGCTGTTCCAAGTTGGCGCCTATTTATTTAACGGAACTTGTCTCTGTCCGAAACCCAAACAGGGAGTTAAGGTCCTCTAAACAGCTGTTTCTGGAAGTCCCAATGGCCAGGTTTAAACACTGGGGAGACCGAGCCTTTTCAGTTGCTGGGCCAAGACTCTGGAACAAACTGCCCCCTGACATTCGCACCATCACTGTCTTTGATTTGTTTAAAGCACGGCTAAAAACATATCTTTTCAGACTGGCTTTTAATACACAGTAATGTGGTGACATTTCATTTTATTTATCTGGTTTTATCTGATTTTATTTCCTGATATGCTCTATTGTTGCTCTCTTTTAATCTGCTTTTATTTATTTTATTGTTTGTTTTTAACTGGAAAGCACTTTAGTCACCATGAGTGTTGTGAAGTGCTCTATAAATACATATTTGATTGATTGATTTGATTGCAGCGGTTTTGTAAATTTCAGATGGTCCATGTTCACTCCATAGACACCAGTGTTATTTCTGCAGCTTGAAAGACAGCTACTTTAGATAAAACTGGACTTGTAGCACATTATCTACCTTACAGAAAGAAGCATCATTTATGTTATGACAACGTATATCCAATGAGTTATTGATGCTGGAAGTCTGAATCTGTGAATATCTTTCCAACTTTACTGAACTTGGGGCCACAACCACCCAAGGAATGGTTTATTTAATCTGAAATAAGCATTTAGCCATACTTAAAGCTTTAAGTGCTTTATTAACATGAAACTAAGAATTTTGTATTGTTTTATGATCACAGGTTCTGTCTAAAAAGATGTAGCATCATTTTAAACAGTGAACCCAGACTAATAAAATGTAATGACCAACCAGTGTGTAATACTGGATTCTGCAAAAAACATAAACAACTGAATGCAGAATACTGGACAAAGAAATTATCTACAGATATTTTTTTCATCTAATTCTAATTCTTATCTTAACATAGTTAATGTATTAACTTATTGATGTGTGTATGCATTTATTTATTTAGTTCTGTTAACATATCAGAGTTCTGAGTGAGTTTTTCTTAAGATAGACAAAGACCATTTATTGATTACATATAGGCTATTAAATAAATGTTTGTTAAAACCTAAAAAGCATAAAAAATAATAATAAGCAACTTAGGCTTTCACTGAGTCACTAAAATACTGTAGAGTCTACGGCCACATCAGCATGACTATAATCATCCTCTGGTAAATTCACAACCAGATACTGATGTCCTTTACCACATGGACTTCAGGAGACGATAAGATGATGATAAACTGTGACCTGCTGGTTGGTCCTCTCTGTTCTCATGTTTGTTACATGTTGGTCTCCTGATGCTGCCTCACTTCAGCTAGTCTATGAGCCACAGAAAACACAGTTTGCCTTGTACTCACTGCCAGGGTTTTGGTTCTTCCCACTCACGTCTGTACTTTTGGAAATGTTTTTGCTTCTTTGGACGTGGTGGAGTTTCGGGTGTAGACAATTTTAAAAGTGCGGGTGTAGCAGAATCTGTTACTAGGCAACCCGTGACATGACCGGGCACGCAGAGAACTCTGAGCTCTATCTGCTTGACCTCGCATTGGGTCCTCTCTACATAGGTCCTATGAAGTTTAAATTGGCTGCCTTTAATATTTTCTGTGTTGTATTTTGTTCATTATACAGTTTGATGAGTGTGTGACATTTATGGAACAATTCGCATCCCGTATTGATTCAATATGGGACGCAACAATTTATTATCAAATAAAGGACGATTTCGTATTTTAAGGGACGAGTGGCAAACCTACTTGTAGCAGAGTTTCAGAGTGATTAAATGATGGAACATCTTTGGAACAATGACAGAACAATTGGTACAACAGTCAGTAGTTTAACTCACCATGAAATTTTGTTCTGAACACAGTCCCTGGAGAACCTCTTTCAGGACTGTTTATAGGAGTTAAAAGTTTCTACTCCAGGGATGGTTGTTCTGAGAGAACCTGGAAAACTGCTGTGTAGGTCTTGATGCTGACTGATTAAACTCAGAGAGGACAACAAGAACCATTTTTCTGTCCTCTCCATCCTCGTCCAACATCAGTCGTCTCCATCAACAATGTAAAATTCACCCTATAAGCTAACAAGGCTAATATGTTCACAGAACTAGAGTTTTGTTCAGTAAAACTATTCCTTGATATTTTAGTGAGCTCAGAGTTCTTGCTGTGATCCACCTGGTTCTGTTTTTAATGTCTCTGTGGATCATGTTCACGTTATTAGCATCACTTCTTCAAAACATTTGTTCTGTTTGATTAGGAGCCAATCTGCTATCAAACTAGCAGCTCTGAAACCTTGTTCTGAACATCTTACCCCTCTGCAGCAGGACCTTGTTCTCCTTTAAAATCAAGAGGAACATCCTTAGACCAGTCACTCTTAAAGGACACACAGCTGGATGCAGGTCCAGGTCCAGGTCCAGGTCCAGGTCCAGGTGGATTCCTGTGAATAATGATGCAGCAGTGATGTGATGCTGAGCTCTGACATGCAGCAGAGTCCTGGACAGTTAGAGATGGTGGTCTCACCTCTGAGCTTTGCTCTGGTTCTCCTGTTCCCCACACAGAGAGCTTTTAGAGGGAGGAACTCCCTCCTCTCTGTCCTCACACTCATCCATGATGCTCAACTCACAGCAGCTCACACACACTTTCTACCTTCACCTGCACAGGAAACAAACATCATTCATCCACTCAGATCCTCCTGGAAAAGATCAGCTGCTGCACTTCTACTATCAGTCCAGCAGATGGAGTCATGGAGCTGCAGAGACTCACAGAGAAACCCAAAGTAAAAAAGACAGACGCAGTTTGTATCGTGAAGAAACAAAGAAACATCAGCAGCTGATCAAACTGACTGAAGTCAATCAATAATCTAATATAAATACTGACTGATTACAGTGAATCAATAACCTGATAATCATATTGATCCATACATCTGATTCCATTTCATTGTTTTTCACGGTAAAGATAACCAGAGCAGATGAACCGAGGCGGTGACATCATCAAGTACGCTGGTGTTCCAAATGAACATGAACCAGGATGAGTTCTCCTGTTCTCAGGAGTTTGTACTTCAGAGTTGTACTTGCAAGTCTGAACTCGCCAAGTATACGAGTACAGACTTGGAATAGAGAAACGATTTGTACTGAAGAAACAAAGAAACATCAGCAGCTGATCAAACTGACTGAAGTCAATCAATGATCTAATATAAATACTGACTGATTGCAGTGAATCAATAACCTGATAATCATATTGATGGATGTTTAAACAGCAGTGATCCAGAGTTTGTGGTGAAATAAGAAGTGAACATGTAGAAACATGACAGAGCAGAAACAAACAGCAACATTACTGAAGTTAAAGCAGCAAACAAAGCAAACTTACACTTTATTCAAAGCGCTGAAGAAGAAGAAAGTCTCCAGTCCACTCCTGGACGCTCAGACAGGTGAACTGTTTCCTGAAAACAGTCAGGACTCACCTGTGAGGAAACAGCAGGCAGAGTTTCACAATAAGAGCAAATTTTACAGACTGTAGAATAAAGATGACGTAGCTACCATCATTTAGCTGCTGCTGCTAACAACATTAGCCTCCATAGAGGAGATAAAGTCTCCAGGTCAGTGTTAAAGTCATCTCAGTAACTGGTTGTCCTCTTCTCCACATCTGGACATCATCACATCTAAAGCAGTGACCTACGTTACTGTAGCTGAAGTTACTGTAAGTTAACATCAGACTGGAACCTCTGATCAGAAACATGTTCTAACATCAGCTTTTAAAGTTGTTCTTAAATCTCTTTTCATGACTCTTTACATTGTAGATGTAGAAACTGAAGCTGTCATGAAAAGTTCCATCTTTGAGCACAATAAGAAAAAATAATTAAGCAGAAGTCAACTGGTGATATTTTCTGAATTATTTGTAGCTGAATGTCACAATAATACAAAGTATAACATATAAAATGCTTTTATTGTGAAATATTTGGTCACACAAGTGAAACAAAAGGGTGATTTTTTTTGTTGAACTTTTAGAACTGGTTGAGCAGCTTTGACGAGTTGAAGCATGAAAACCTCAACTATGTTTTGTGTTATTGTGAGGTGCAGCTTTAAGTTGTGTAACAGAAGTGTGTGTGTCCGACTGAACAGCAGGGGAATTTCTCTTCCTGCTTCTCATTTTTCTTCATCAGGAACATTTTCAGGTTTTAATCCTCCACTTCCTCACTGCTGCTTTTTGGATTTTAAACTAATTCTGCTGTTTTATTTTCCTCTCTGCACTGTAAAATAAAATAAAATCTGTAAATAAACTAAAAAAATATGGCAGCAGGATTATGTGAAATACTGTAACATCCTAAAACTACAAAAAAAAATTTTCTATTTAATCTGGTTGAAATACAGTAAAAGTGTCATTTTATGATCAGATGTTGCAAAAGAATTAAATATTTTGTGTAAAAATGCAGATTTTTATTTATTTTTTATTGTGGGCATTATTCACAGCTTTGGCCTGTTTTATTTTATTTTATTTTATTGTATTTTTTACTGTCAACATGTAAATTAATACCTTTTTCTATGATTTCAACAGTTATTTCTAATTAAACAAAACAGGAAAAATTAACAGTTAAAACAATTATTTACAATTTTTTTCATTCTTTCATATAAATAATTATTCTTGAATTAATGTTAAAATAACAGTAAATATCTGTAAAATATATATTTGCTTATTTAAATACAATAGAGCTGTGAATTTATTGTCAAATGTCAAAAATGTTTTTAATATTTTAAAATAATATTTTACATTTGCTGTTATTTGAAGGTAAAAAAAATTCGAAACAAACATTGGGAGTCAAAAATGGTAAATATTTTTTAAATTGTCATTTTACAGGTTTTATTGTTTTGGTGAATTACAAATAATATTCTGTCAAATCCCAAGAAAAATTAAAAATCAACAAAAAACTACTGTTGTGGGATGTGTCTTGTCAGGTGTAGCTCAGGCAGCTCAGTGTGTGAATGCGGGTGAGTGAGTGTGTGCGCGTGGCCGAGCCGCGCTGCGGGTGCACGAGTGGAGCGAGCGGGCGGGCGCCCGGTGTGTGTATGAAAAGACGTAGTTGAGAGACGACGGAGACGGCGACCGGGGCAGGCAGTGAGCCATTGCAAGTTGCTGATAACAGTGCATTAGTAAAAAATAAAAGCCCCTCTCTTCAGCAAGACGGTTTCTGTCTTTCTGGCGTATGTGTGTGCCACCGCCGCAACAAGTGTGGAGGCGAGTCTGGGGAGTTAGCCCTGAAGGAAGCTACTTCAGCCCTGGAGAAGACGTTTCTCCCCTGTGCTTCCCGACCACGGTCAGGAAGCAGACAACAGGAAAGGTTAACACTACACTAACAATGAAAAACAGGCCAAAATTGTAAATAATGTCCAAATCAAGAATCTGTGTTTTTATAAATCATAACTTACTTGTGTGACTGTAAAATACACCATTTTACTGTTTTTAAATCAGCTAAAAATATTATTATTTTGCACATAATATTCAAATAATGATAATACAGTCGTCCCTTGTTTATTTTGGGTTTGTGGAACATAACCCCTGTGATAACCCATAAAGTAGCAACTATATTTGTTTTATTTGTACATATTTTAAGGCTTTATAAACCCTCTCCACGGTCCGTGTACGTCGCCGTCATTCTATTTTCGATTTGGGGTCAAAACACCAAAAACGGATAACGGCCGTTTCCCGTTTTTCGTTTTCAAAACAAAAATCGGAAAACGGAAAACCAATCCGTTTTCCGATTTTCTTTTTTCAATAAAAACGGATATCAAAAAACAAATTAGAAGTTAAATTTCATTTTTTGATATCCGTTTTCTAACTACACTTTTTCAAGACAAACATCAGAAATGACGACGTACACGGACCCACTCTCCTAGAACCAAATCAAAACATAAATGTTGTTAACCCTTTAAGCTGCAGTCAATTCCAGCCATTTTCAGTCCAAAAAATCGCTAATATTCTATTTTTAAATAAAAAATATGACGAGACATACAGGGAATATTGGACGGGCATCGCCAGGTGCATTTCCTTGAAAACGACCTATTCTTGGTAAATATACCGACTTCAAGACATGTTTTGGACAAAATATTTTACTGACTTGTTTTGTCTGGATGTCCAAGGTTGGATTATGGCCGTTTTTTGTGGAATATTTTCATCTGTGTGTAATAATGAACCCGGAAATGTGAGTCGCGCTGTGTACGTTGAAGCCGTGTATAGAGAACGGATGGATGGATATTCGTTGTTTGTCGGACAAATGTGTTTATATTACCCGCTGTGGTAATCACATCTGAAAGTGGTTTATACCGGCGGATTCATGAGAATCTAAGCTTTCCATCGGCGTATAGTGTTTATATAATCACGTTTGCAGCCGTCGGACATTCTTTAAATTCCTATGCAAATTAGTTGGTGTACCGCCGGCGGTACACTGAAGTTTTTAAACTGCACAAACACATAGTGCTTCTCTTACATGTTAACGTGCTTGGTGGTAGAGTCCATGCAGGGATCTTACCCTTAACCCTGCCCTCACAAGCCTTGACATTTCTTGATGACAGGTAGCCGGTCATCATTTTGCGGCCAAATGATGATCCAGTCTGGAAGAACATTTGATGTTGAAAATTGTGTATTCTGAGCTAGAGCACCCAGAAGGTGGCGATGTTCACATTATTACTATGACATTCAGATATAGTGGATGAGATTGTTCACAAAGTATATAAAACTAGGCATGCAATTATGATAGACTGCTTCGGCAGTGCTGTTCTGACTATTACATTTATTTCTTAAGTCACCCTGCTAGTCCTGTGAATAAATAAGACAGCAGTGAAATCCATTGTACCCGATTTGCTTGCCCTTTGGGGCAACTCTTGTAATATTGGGCTATAAAAATAATAAAAAATAAAAAACGGATATCAAAAAATGAAATTTAACTTCTAATTTGTTTTTTGATATCCGTTTTTATTGAAAAAAGAAAATCGGAAAACGGATTGGTTTTCCGTTTTCTGATTTTTATTTTGAAAACGGGAAACGGCCGTTATCCGTTTTTGGTGTTTTGACCCCAAATCGAAAATAGAATGACGGCGACGTACACGGACCCTCGGACAAGGTACGTTTTATCCGTTTGATTCCCGGCTATAAAAGACACAAGCAGAAACAAAAAATCAAGCCGTTTTTTCATTTTTTCGTTTTGAGCAAAAAACAAAAAAAGCAGGAAACGGTTCGTTTTTTCGTTTTTTCGTTTTGAACAAAAAACAAAAAAACAGGAAACGGTTCGTTTTTTCGTTTTTTCGTTTTCACCCCCAAAATGAAAATATGACTCCATATTTCGTTTCATTGGTGGGCGGGGCTTCGGAGCCTGCCAGTGCACAATAAAGCTCCTGCCCATCACAATAAAGCTCTTGCGCTGGCATTCATAGACAGACTGACTTTCATTGTATTGCCTGCCCCCACTGCACTTCCCCTAACTCTAAATCAAAGCAAGTCGTGTACACAGTAATGACAGTCATAACCAGTGGTGTAGTCTAGTTTTTTCTAGTGGGTATACTCCAACCTCATAAACCAAAGCCAGGTCAGGTCAACGCTGCTCGGGGTACTGTGCAGCGAGAAATACGGCCGCCGTCTTGGTCCGGTCACCCGCTCCACTCAGCGCTGTTTGACAGCGCATTTAATCCATCTTAACTCTGAAAATTAAAATGATTTCCACGCGTTTTTTATTTTTATTTTTTTTGCTGCAAACGTCATACATGTAGCTATGATCAGTGATGTAGTCTACGTGATACGCAGGTATACACCCCACCACTAGAAAATTTTCCAAATTTCTGTTTACCCACTTAAAAATGCGCAAAGATACGTATACCCAGGGGTGTAAACACGCAGGTATACGCCTTATACCCACTAGAAAAGGTCCCGAATTTCCATATAACCACTTAAAAATGCGCAAACACATGTATTAGTATGTTTTTTTGACATAACGTTCACTTTTCTCTGTGTCAGGAAGCGGTGAAGCTGTATGGGACAGGGGAAGGTGTCTGGCTGAGAACAGGGCTCACTAAAGGCCGACCGCGGTCCGGATCCGGACCCAGACGCCGTCTATACGGGTGTAAATTTGACAGGTCGCTTCTATTTTACCGGTGCAGGGTGCAGCTTTCCAGTGTTTATCATTGGTCTATCGGCTCAGAAACGCACAGACCAATTATGTACGAGTTCAGGCATCCCACGTGACGCTACTCAGCCAATGACGTCGCTGAATCGCATCGCGGCTCTGCCTTCAAAAAGCAGCTGAGAGATGAGGGACAGAGAGGACAGTAGTGATGGAAGATCGGCTCTTTTCAGAGAGCTTTTGGCACTGCTTCCAAAGAAAAGCCGGTTCTTTCGGCTCCCAAACGGCTCCTAATTTATTATTCTTTGTAGCCTCATGTTTTTGCCTAACCAGGCAAATATGAATCGTTTGTGTTTTGACAAACTCTTTTTCATTCAGTGTTTTTATGAGAAGCCTTATAATTGACTCATTTTGTACATTTGCTCTGTTACAAAAACAGGTATTCTTGCTTTTGTTTATTATTTCAACCAAACTTTTTTGCACAAAAAACAAATGAACAAAACTCTGCACATGAACCCACAGAACCAGAACAGAAACAGAACCAGACTCAGTATTCAAACAGTATAAATGTCCTCAGAGCAGGCTGACATTCAGAAAAATCAGATGGCTGAGCTTGGATGGGCTGATACATTTCTTCTTTCAGTGAATATCTGCCGTGTTTTTGAGAAGATTCTCTCAGATGGAAGAAGTTGTCTCTCCTCCATCACCTTCACCAGGTGGGGCAGACTGAGGCCTTGTCCTGCCTCCAGCTCAGTGGGTCGTCTGCCGGTTGGATGAGGGCTTCCTCTAGATATGATCCTCCATTACCACATCAGCTGTAGGATTTCTCCTGAATCATCTCCTGTAGCTCTTCCATCAAAGAGGCTCCACACAGCAGAAGTTTGAGGTTCCTCGTCCACTTTGTCCTCTAATGGTGGAGGTGTCAGGCTGCTGCTGCTGCTCATATTCTCTGAAGTGTCTCATCAACAGCTCTGTTGTCACTGAAGGCAAGCTTCTTTAATCTAGGATCCAGTAACATGTTTTCTGCTAGGACAGTGTTAAACTCCATACTCCATTAAATACGTTAGGAGTCGGCTCTTCAGATTTACTACAAAGCATCGGCTCTGAGAGTCGTATCTTTTGTGCCTTATACATCTCTAGAGGACAGACTGTGGTCACATGCTGACCATGTTTGGCTCAGCAAACAGCTGTAAGGCAGCTTTCTCAACTATGAACATAATCAAAATATGTTTTGAGAACGGCTCAAACAAGCAGCAGCTCAGTTCTCCCATTAAGCTGCAGAGATATTAGGGGAGTGATATGAGAAAGACAAAAATGTAAAAGTGTTCAAATGTTTACATTTATGAGATTTAATTATTGTTAAAGATGTATAGAAGTTGATTCAGGTTGTTCAGTCATGCTTTTTTAAGTTCTGCACTTTATTTTAAGATATACAGTTACATATAAGTTATTTATTAATAAATGTCAAAATGTTTTTGAACCGTACTGAATTTATTTGACGGTCAGTTTTTGATTACAGGCAGACTCTAATAAAACTACCAGGTTACATCAGCATATATCACAGTAACTCAAGTTAGACATTATGATGTTCTGGACCTTTGCTGACTGGACCTCTCTGAATTTTAGCTGAATACCCCTGGCTTAGAAGAAGAGAGACATGAGTCTAGAACTTCTAATGACCCAACATCAGTCAGTGGAGAAAAAATAAGAAAAAGAAAGCAAAGCTAAATGAAACCATTTCAGTGTTTTAATAAGCCTGTTGCTTGTCCTGTGAATACTGCCGCTTTAGGGAACACTACAGCTGGAGCTAAGGTTAAAGTTTAGGAAAGGGAGCCTGATGAAGAGGAAACATCAGCTCTACCTGATGAAGAGGAAACATCAGGTCTACCTGATGAAGAGGAAACATCAGCTCTACCTGATGAAGAGGAAACATCAGGTCTACCTGATGAAGAGGAAACATCAGGTCTACCTGATGAAGAGGAAACATCAGGTCTACCTGATGAAGAGGAAACATCAGCTCTACCTGATGAAGAGGAAACATCAGCTCTACCTGATGAAGAGGAAACATCAGGTCTACCTGATGAAGAGGAAACATCAGCTCTCCCTGATGAAGAGGAAACATCAGCTCTACCTGATGAAGAGGAAACATCAGGTCTACCTGATGGCAGGAGGAGGAGCTGCTGACGCTATAATGTCTATATGTATCTAATTGGTAGTTTGAAATAAAGGAGCTGCTGCTGCTGTGTGTGTGTGTGTGTGTGTGTGTATGTGTGTGTGTGTGTGTGTGTGTGTGTGTGTGTGTGTGTGTGTGTGTGTGTGTGTGTGTGTGTATCTGTGTGCGTGCGCGCGCGCGTGGACATGTGAGTGCACGCGCACATATATGAGAACCTGACCTGGCTTTGGTTTATGAGGTTGGAGTATTCCCACTAGAAAAAACTAGACTACACCACTGGTTATGACTGTCATTACTGTGTACACGACTTGCTTTGATTTAGAGTTAGGGGAAGTGCAGTGGGGGCAGGCAATACAATGAAAGTCAGTCTGTCTGTGAATGCCAGCGCAAGAGCTTTATTGTGATGGGCAGGAGCTTTATTGTGCACTGGCAGGCTCCGAAGCCCCGCCCACCAATGAAACGAAATATGGAGTCGTATTTTCATTTTGGGGGTGAAAACGAAAAAACGAAAAAACGAACCGTTTCCTGTTTTTTTGTTCAAAACGAAAAAACGAACAAACGAACCGTTTCCTGTTTTTTTGTTTTTTGCTCAAAACGAAAAAACGAAAAAAACGGCTTGATTTTTTGTTTCTGCTTGTGTCTTTTATAGCCGGGAATCAAACGGATAAAACGTACCTTGTCCCAAATCACATTTGACATTTAATTTTCAAAACGTTCACCAGCAAAAAGGTAACAAAATTCAATTTGAAATGTCAAATTCGAAAATGCAAACGCATTAGCAGAAATGCTTTTGCATTTCAAAGTCATTGCTGCACTATTTGACTCAAAAATGAAATGAAAAAGCAATATTCCAAAATGCAATTTCATTTTCTTCTTCAACACTGCTCATTCTGTGACTAAATGAAAAAGCAAAAGCAAACTCAGAAATGCTTTTGCATTTTCGTGTTCCCCCGCAAAAAGTGTCTCATAATTCAAATGCAAATGCATTCTCAAGTGGCGCAGGAAAGTGGCGTCACAGACCCCCCCTCGTTCTGGCCCCTTCTGCATTTTACGGCATTTTAAACAATGCCGGCTCATTGCGCTGCATTTAATTGCACACTACGTCGAACGTTGGAGACAAGGAAACTTGGAATAACTTTCCATAGGTAAGAATTTTTTTTGGTTCTTTTTTCATTGTTAAATCTTGTTCAGAGTCTATGAGAGCTAACCAGTTAGCCGCTAACAAAACACTAACGCAAGCTAACAGCTGGACAACCAAACACCAGACGATTATTAGTAGCTGTAGTATAGCTGTACAAGCAGTAGTAGTAGTAATACTAAAAGTACACGCAGCAGTAATAGTAATACCAAAAGTTCAAGCAGCAGTAGTAGTATAAATAGCCGTTAGAGTAGTAGAAGTGTCAGCATTTGTAATAGTATTACAAGTTGTAGTAGCAGTGACAGTATCAGCAGCAGTAGTTGGTGTATTACTACTACTACTAGTAGTCGCATTACTATTAATACCACCAATACTACCAATAGTAGTTATAAAGCCTAACTCATATATATCCAGATTAGCATCTATGTTCTTCCTCCAAACCCATTTTATGATTGGGATTACAGCCAATTCTTTAGGACTGCTCTCACATAATTGAAATGTTACTAAACAATGTTATACTGATCAAATTAAATAACTCTGGTCTCCAGAATATTGGCTACTTCTGTTCTTGTCCTTTGTCCTTTAGTAGCATGATTTATTTTTAGATATTCTGTTGTGTACAGACTTGTATAGTTTTTTGTCTATTGTTTTTACTCCATGTAGGTTTCCCAAAGACTTTCCCCTGAGGAGGAAGTCAACATAGTGTCATAGAGTCAGACCCACCCACTTACTTAAAAATACAGACAACTGAACATCTGACTGTAGAATAGTTTGCAAACAAGGTTATTCACAGTTTAAGCAGTTTTGGTTCATTATCAACAGATATGCATCAAAATAGGAGTTTTGTTGAAGAAAGGTTGTAAGAAATTTGAAGGAAGAAAACCTCTTGACCTCTTTTTCCGTTTTGATTTTGAATGTGATGTGATGTGTGCCGTTCAAGCTTGGTCAGAGATGCTGTACCATCATTTAACGAAAGCTACCACCTTCTAGCTCTGAAAAACAATGGCGGCCTACTGATTCCATCACAAGGTACAGTGAAGGTTTGAGTTTATAATCTTGTATTATTTTTTATCTTTGCATGTTAAAGTTGCTTTGTTCTTTGTTATTTTCTCTGTACTGTAAACTGTCTTTTAGCACTGTGTAAAGCGCTATATAATTATAATTATTTTTATTATTGAGAGTTGCAGAGAGGGTGATTCGCCAGGCATCAACAGAACAAGCTCCAAAGGTGTCAACAGTCACACACATCGTCCGGGAGGAGATTGGAACGGAGGTGGTTTTTCTGCTTGGGGAGCACATTGAAGAAACACATCATTCCAGCTTGTTGTCATTGGTTGTGTTTGCCAAACTTACCTGTACCTTGACCTGCAGAAAGGGAGCACAAGAAAGAAGCTCTGCAAAACAGTCCTCTTTCATCGGTTTTAGCTGTAAAACGTTTGTACGTGTGTAAATGTGGTTTGGGGCAGGGATGTCATGTTCTTGTTTTAATACAATAACATCATCATCAAACAACAAAGCCATACAAATTTCAGACTTGTTTATTAAAGTACTGTTTGAGTTCATTTTCAAAGTATTTTCCATTTGTTTTTTCTTTGCCCATTTCGTTCAGCATGATGATAGTCTGCAACAAAAGGGAAAGGCTGTAGGGTATGGAGGGATTTTCAAACTGAAAGAGGATGTGGCTCTCCTGGAGGCTGATCCTGTGTCCGGTTTTGTTATGGATTAGGTTTTGTATATGATTCCAGAGGTTTTTACTGTATGAGCATTGATAAAAGAGGTGAATGATGGTTTCTGGTTCTGTTTGGCAAAAGTCGCAGTTGTAGTCTATATTTAATTTAAACCTCTCCGGGGTTTTTTTGCCGGATATACATTGTGACAGATTTTGTATGATATTTCTTTGACCTTATTGTGAATGAGCAGCTTCTCTCCAACCAGCCATGCTTCTCTCCAGTTTATTTCCCCATACAGTGAACTCCAGTAAGAGTTGGCTGTCGGTCGATTTGAAGGTTGAATGAGATTCCTGATACATTTATTTGAGCAGACTTTGGTTGTTATGTCTATGTTATGGATGAATAATTTGGCATCATTTTTCTGAGTAAGAGGGAGGAATTGGGAACCTTTCAGGAGCTGCAGAATTTCTATTGGTATTGCATTGGAAATTGTAGTGTATTCTATTTGTGAGATGGTATTTGTTAATAAATTGGTTGTACGGTAAGATTTGTCCTTGTTCATCGATTAACTGATTGACCCATAATACTCCCTGATCAAACCAAGATTTGTAAAATATGGTTTTGTTTCTGTGCTGTATATGTTGGTTGTTCCATATGTAGCAGCTGGATGGCGAGAAGCCGCGTTTGTAGATCAGCCCCCAGGAGAGCAACGCCTGTTTATGGAAGTTTGATCATTGAATTGGTATTTTGTCAATTTTATAATTACATTTAAGTAAAAAATGAATTCCTCCTAATTTTTTGAATAAATAATTTGGTATTGCATTCTACATTTTAACATTTTCTCTTATGAGGCGACATAACTAATTAATTTTGAACATATTCATAGTTTCAAAACTTAAAACTTCCAACCCTCTATTTCCCCTCTGGGTACAGAGAATCTCTTTTTTTAGATTATATATATATATATATATATATATATATATATATATATATATATACATATAAGAAGGAGCTAGACTAGAACGGGATAGAGTCATTTACAATACACAGGTACATTGTTGTGTGTTTCCCTGAGTAAGTAACACTTCACACCCCACCCTGTCAAACTCGTCAGGTTTAAAATGTTTGCTGCAGAGCACCGACTCATCACTTGCAGCAAACCCCACTCTCCTCAAAGCTGCTTCCTACTTCCTCCTCAGCCGAAAGTCTTTGGGAAACCTACATGGAGTAAAAACAATAGACAAAAAACTATACAAGTCTGTACACAACAGAATATCTAAAAATAAATCATGCTACTAAAGGACAAAGGACAAGAACAGAAGTAGCCAATATTCTGGAGACCAGAGTTATTTAATTTGATCAGTATAACATTGTTTAGTAACATTTCAATTATGTGAGAGCAGTCCTAAAGAATTGGCTGTAATCCCAATCATAAAATGGGTTTGGAGGAAGAACATAGATGCTAATCTGGATATATATGAGTTAGGCTTTATAACTACTATTGGTAGTATTGGTGGTATTAATAGTAATGCGACTACTAGTAGTAGTAGTAATACACCAACTACTGCTGCTGATACTGTCACTGCTACTACAACTTGTAATACTATTACAAATGCTGACACTTCTACTACTCTAACGGCTATTTATACTACTACTGCTGCTTGAACTTTTGGTATTACTATTACTGCTGCGTGTACTTTTAGTATTACTACTACTACTGCTTGTACAGCTATACTACAGCTACTAATAATCGTCTGGTGTTTGGTTGTCCAGCTGTTAGCTTGCGTTAGTGTTTTGTTAGCGGCTAACTGGTTAGCTCTCATAGACTCTGAACAAGATTTAACAATGAAAAAAGAACCAAAAAAAATTCTTACCTATGGAAAGTTATTCCAAGTTTCCTTGTCTCCAACGTTCGACGTAGTGTGCAATTAAATGCAGCGCAATGAGCCGGCATTGTTTAAAATGCCGTAAAATGCAGAAGGGGCCAGAACGAGGGGGGTCTGTGACGCCACTTTCCTGCGCCACTTGAGAATGCATTTGCATTTGAATTATGAGACACTTTTTGCGGGGGAACACGAAAATGCAAAAGCATTTCTGAGTTTGCTTTTGCTTTTTCATTTAGTCACAGAATGAGCAGTGTTGAAGAAGAAAATGAAATTGCATTTTGGAATATTGCTTTTTCATTTCATTTTTGAGTCAAATAGTGCAGCAATGACTTTGAAATGCAAAAGCATTTCTGCTAATGCGTTTGCATTTTCGAATTTGACATTTCAAATTGAATTTTGTTACCTTTTTGCTGGTGAACGTTTTGAAAATTAAATGTCAAATGTGATTTGCTTTTGCTTTTTCATTTAGTCACAGAATGAGCAGTGCTGAAGAAGAAAATGAAATTGCATTTTGGAATATTGCTTTTTCATTTTAGTTTTGAGTCAAAAAGTGCAGCCATGACTTTGAAATGCAAAAGCATTTCTGCTAATGCGTTTGAATTTGAGTTTTGAGTCACATTCGCTTCCATATTCTACAAGCTGGAAAAAATGCAGCTTTTTAGCAGTTGTCACTGTCTCCCACAATTTCATCACAACAAATAAGCTTAAAACATCGCAACTTTTATTGCAATTTTTTAGAAAAGTTCCTGCGAATTCAGGCATTTTCGGCCGCAACAATCACGAAAAACGACCGCGAAATCCTGGAGGGACTGATTAGTTATAAACACCAGCCGCCACTTTCACTGAGGACAGGGAGAGCTGAGGGCTTCACCGTAGGACCATGCTAATTAGCTTGTTGCTAATTAGCCTGTTGTAGAGTCCCTATATTATCAGAGTAGCGACAACTGGGGATTTGACGCCATTTTGTTTCCATTCACTCAATATGGGACGCGCAGCACGAGGTACACATTCACGAAAAGTAGCCATTTGTGGATTGTTTACTGATTTCAAGACATGTTTTGGACAAAATATTTTACTGGCTTGTTTTGTCTGGATGTCCAAGGTTGGATTATGGTCGTTTTTTGTGGAATATTTTCATCTGTGACTAGTTTTGAGCCTTCAAAGGTGAGTTGTGCTGTTTACGTTATTTGTTGTTTGTTGGATAAATGTGTTTATATTACCCGCTGTGGTAATCACATCTGAAAGTGGTTTATACCAGCGGATTCATGAGAATCTAAGCTTTCCATGGGTGTATAATGTTTCTATCATCGAGTTGGCAGCTTCGGTCAATTTAGGAGTTTAACGGGTTACCCCGTTAAACTTCAGCGGCCCGTATTTCATGCATCTCCTTGCATGAAAATGGTCAAAGTCAAAAATAACCACAACTGCCTAAAATCACATCAAACTTTTCTATCTGTCATTCACCCATACATCATAACATGAAAGTACATACATGGGACTAGTGATGGCTAGATGAAGCTTCATGAAGCATTGAGGCTTTCCATCCAATTGGTTCACTCATGGGTCGAAGCTTCATGGTGCTTCTTTTGCTCTCCTGCGCCATCAAGTGGACAAATAAAAGTAAAACAGGCAGAGTGCCTATAATGACACACTGGCTTTGCTATGTGAAGCAGTTTGAATTGTGTTTAAATGATAATGCCAATAAGTAATATACATAATATAGTGTATGTCTTTCCTGATAGCAGAGATAGAGGGGAGAAGTGGAAAAAATGGGGAGAGATTTGAGATTTGTAGCTTGACTGTTGGATTGGGGTCAGGTTCTGGTTTTCTGTAAAGTGTTTCAATACTTTTAATTGTGATAAGGGCGACATAAATAAAATGTGCTTGTGCTACTTTTTGTTTTGTGACTGTGCTTGTGGTACCGGTGAAAAACAAAAGTTTTATTTGTTTTGATTAAAAAATAAATACATTTTTCCACAATGCTGGGATTTAGGTGGGGTTTTTTTGGACAATATTTCTCCAGCTCCTTGGAACACAAACACACACTTCGACTTTTGAAATACTAGAAAAAAAAAAGAAATTAGAACAAGCGATGTGCAGTGTTGTCACAGATACTCATATTAAACTTCACTTGTTATGTGCCACTTTATTAGGAGAAATCAGGTCAAAGTATTCCCAGAAAGGGGAGAATCTTCTCATTCTGGTCTTCTTCTATGGAGAAACAGAATCTCAATCCGATTGCAGGCAAAGATACAGCAGACAAAAATCCATCAAATGTGAATGGGAATCCATTGCGTTTCGCTGCCCCACCAACCAGTTTCTGAACCAGTCAAGCAGTACGACCAGCTCAAGAGGCTTCGAACGTCATAATTTTTGGCTCCTCCCCTAAATGAAGCAGGCCTCGGTACGCGCTTCGTGGAAACGCCCCCTCCATTACTCGACACACACTTCGAAGCCTCGGCACATCTTGTAACATCACTACATGGGACTAACCTGGCCATCCCACTCTCCGGACTTTATTTTCCCACAGTTTCCTTCTTTCACTATTACTGGGAAATCTAAACATGTGGAATCCCTTCTCCGATCGATTTGTGCACTCAAAGGCACAACAGCCCGTCATTTTTCAGGTATTTAGGAAGCGAAAAAGGACCTAGAATTACTCTCTGCGGTGTAAACAACGTTAACAGGAAAACTCGGCATTCATGAATAGGAAACAAAATGGCGCCCATAGATCACATGATCAAAATTTTTTGGACCCGTCATGTCGATACTCTGATAATATAGGGACTCTAGCCTGTTGCTAATTAGCCTGTTGCTGCTGCTTCATCTTCACCACCAACTCTTCAGACCAGCTGTGTTTCCTGCATCTTGGATTCGTGAGTAAGACGAGTGTTTGTTTTTATTTGTGCACCAACTAAAGGACCCCAGGATAAATAAAAACCCTAGCGCTTGTTAACATCGGGAACACACAAAAAGTAACTGAACATTGAAAAGGGTTAGAACTGTCTGACCGTACAAACATTAGTTCAGCTGCATTTTGCTGAAAGTATAATTCATTCTGTTTTATAGAGTTGTGATTGAGATATGGAAAAACTCTTGATTGTATTTCACTGAGGTGTTTTTCTGGTTCAGAAAAAAAGGGCACTGCATTTATTTTGAAAGGTAAACCTGCTGAAGGGCAGAGTGTTGTATTTTCTTATTTTATTTCATTTCATTTACAGGGTAAATTTTGATTTCATAAAGGGTACTTATTTTAAATTATTAGTCAACCAAATAATTTTTGTTTAACCCTAAGAAAATATTAAATTCATTATGGTTGCATATAATATTTAGTTGTCCTGAATAATTTAATGTTCCTGAAGTCTATTAATATTTGATGCATTTACTGCTTGTTTCTGGGAAAATACACATGTAGCTCATTGGTTCTGAGTTAAGTAGTTCTGCAGTGGCGGCACAGCACTGTTATTATTCCATGAAGATTCAGCCTGTGATAATAACATCTGCTTGAACAAAGAGATTCAGCCAATTCATGTAGCTGCCTTGTGGCTAAATAATAATAATAATAATAATAATAATAATAATAACAATAATAATAATGCATTAATTTCACAAGAAAAATGCTAAACTATACAATATTAATGTGAAAGTGACACAAGTGGGATTTTTACATGTTTTTGCTGCATTAATTTATTAGAATTTTAAGGCATTTGTACAAAAAAAGCAAAGATATTCAATTTGTTCAGTTTGATTAAGGAATAAATTAAGATTTAAAAACTGTTTATTTCATTGTTCAGGTTTACAGGCTTCAGTATAAAATGCTGGAAACATGATAAAGGCACTTTTTCAACACACATGAATGTACAGTCAGAGCAGAAATGTTCTTAAATGTCACAGTGTTCAGGAGGTTCCCTGTTAATCTGAAGATGTTGGACCACAAGATGAAGACATGTGAAGTAGTTGCAGAGCTCTATTTTACTTTAAAACATGTATTTGTACTCACACTTAACATATTTGATATTCAGAATAAATGAAAATGCACAAAGTGGCTGAAGATGAGTTCCATGTTTGTGGTTTGAAGTCTTTAACTGGATAAACCTTGGAGGTCACAGTTTGCAGAAGCTGCTGAAGCTGAAGGAAACCTGTCAGGTGCAGATTTTCTTCATTGTTCTAACAATGATAAGAAATCTTCACGTGCACACCAGTGGAAAAGCTAGAAATGGAAGTTTAACATTCTGAGTGAGTTTAAAAACAGCAATATTGAGCTGCTGATAGGAGCCAATGGCCATAAAATCATGGAACTCTGGGAAACTGTTCACAGCCGAAGTGATGGACCTCATGCAGTGAAGACCCAGGTGAGATGGGTCATTAATGGACCTTTAAAAGGAGGTGAACTCAGTGGATGCAGTGACTGTTCCCATGATCCAACAGGAAATAGAATCTCTGTTGCAAATTCAGAAAAACGTGTGATAATCAAAACAATCAGGACTTCGGTGAGAAGGCATCCCAGGAAAAGCGTGAGTTATGACATGAGGATAAAAAGCTCCTTCAAATTAAAGGATGGACGCAGATATTTAGCACTTTGATGCATATCGGAATCAGCATTTTTTTTATTTTTTAATCCACCTCCTGATAAGAGATGAATTTAAACCTGGTTCTTGTGGCTCTGATGCAGCCTCTCTGTCTGCAGTCACTACCATAGATATACGTAGAAAGGCTAGATGGCTGATGGGACTTTCGCCAGCGTCGTCACCGGTCGGCCATCTTACCTAGGGGGAGTGTTCCGGAGCGCTCTATAGTAGTGGATGGATGGTGAGCGACCTACACAAACAAAAATACACTTAACTTGCTGAATTCTTGACGGATTTACAAACGGTTTGGTTTGTTAAAAACCTTAATAACATGGCTATCATTCAGGCCACGCAGACCTGTTAAAATTGCAGTTTTTCTTTTCGAAAATCGCTGCATATTTGTGTGTTTGTTACAGCCATTTGCAAGGCTGCAATCTGGGAGTTTCAATTATTATATAGGTTTCTGTGAGACCAACAATAATTTTGTGCCAACAACATATTTTGTCTAAATAACAATTTGTGTGGATGCAGTTGGGCATTAGCTAGCAAAGAAACAAGAGGTTGTGAATGAGACATGTGAGCCACTTGGACTATTACAAAGTAACCTGGACTTAATTCTATACAGGTGGGAAAGACATAATTACTCCTTCGTTTTAACATGATTTCCGAGCTGTTTCATTAGTGAAATATATCCTAGATTTAGATTCATTGTGATACAGTAACTGGCTGGCTTTGTGTTTGCAAAAATACCCCCCTACAGTGCAAGATGCCACACTTTTGTGCAGCATATGGATGCTCAAATGAACGTTCCTTCTAAACAAGAGCCCGTGGAATCACCTTTCACTGTAGAGAAATGACTTGAGGGTCATATTTAGGATAAATGTTACTGACTTAGTGGATTTGTACTTGTATAATACAAGTTATTGTTACCCTGACGTTTTAGAAATGTTTCTACCATTTGTTTACATAATAATCATTGAGTATTTCTTTTTCACATTTCTTTTAACATATTACTGTTATTTAGGTTTTCATAATGGCATTCAAGCATAGGCTACATGAATTACCCCAACAATATCATCATTTAGCTCAGTATTTTTGTCCTTACCATTAATGTTAAAGGTAAGAAGGGTGTAAAATGTTGTCATTAATTCATATATCTTGGGTATCTTCTCATGTTTTTAAGGTTTCCCCAAAACGCAGAGAAGAGGAGGCAATGGGAACTTGCTCTAAGGTTTTGACTGTTTATTTGGAGTGAATGTTGCATGGATTAGTGTTACTGTTGGTTTGGAGTGAATGTTGAATTGTTTTGTAATTGTGCGCACCTGTTAATAAAAGAAACCTTGATGTCATGTTACTGAATGTGTTTATTTAAAAATGTATAATAAAATATATGTAGGGGCGATAGCGAGGATGAAGCGGTGTATCGAGAATGTATGGATGGATGTAGGGGAGAACAGGTAAGATGAACGAACCATCCCCTTGATCTTTAAAACTACACAGGAGTTGTCACGAGACCATAAAATAAGAACACAAACATCATTTCCAACTGGCTGTGGAATTCTTTGACTTTTGTGTATAATTATTTTTATGCTAAAGCAAATGGACCCAGGTCTAAACTTATACATTATGCATGTTAGTGATATTCAGTGTATAGAACTATGTGAATCATTTAGCAAAAAATCATTCTGAATCATTAAATTAATTAGGTTTTATCAAAATGATGGCCATGGGGCAAGATGAACCAAAAACCTTGGGGTAAATTGAACCAATATGAATCACAATTCATGGATGTGGGTGAGAGGAGGATGTTGACCAAGCTCTCATCCATCATGGACAACAGCTCCCACCCACTGCACCGGACTGTAGTGGAGCTGAGCAGCTCCTTTAGCACGAGACTCAGACACCCTCAGTGCAAGGAGCGCTACCACAGGTCCTTCATCCCCACTGCCATCAGACTGTATAACACTACTGTGTAGTTATTATGTGCAATATTTATTATCTTGTTCTTGCACTTTCGTGACTTTTTGCACTCCTCTGTTTTTTGTTCCTAAGAGCTCTGTAACAGTAAATTTCTCCTTTGTGAGATCAATAAAGTCAATCTTATCTTACATTATTTGTTCAGTTTAAGTTTAAAATATCATGTGGGTCAACTTACCCCTTTATATTTAATATATGTATTAATTAGAAATATAAAATATTAAACTATTAAATGTTAACATAAACACTGATGATTTAATTTCACTGTGTGTATGTGTGCAGCTATGGCAGGTAATGCTCTACTATCTACTTTTTAAATTTAATATGAAAGTCCATGGTTATAATTATCCGTAAATATGCAATAACATAACGACATCTCTGGCGTTTATAACAAATCAAACCGTTTAAAAATCGGTTGAAAATTGAGCAAGCTATGGTTAATTAAATAGTACGTTCTCCATAGGTATTAATGTTATCAGTGAGCCAGCAGCCCCTCGGTAAGATGGCCGCCGCGTAGCGACGTCAGCCCTCATTGGCTCACAGCGTCTGGAAGCTATCTAGCCTTTCTATGTATATCTATGGTTACAGTTATCCACCGCACTCACGCATGCTCACTTGGCTTGGGGCGATATTGATTTTGCCCCTCTGGGGATCAGATTCGACGACGCTGATTGGATAAATTTCTGTTGCTATGTCGAATCTCTTGTTGGTAATTGGCTGCTCTGAGCAGGAAACTATTTTCCACGAAAATTCTATTTAATATTTTGTACATGACATGTAATTGCGAATTTAAACATGCATGGTGCTAAAAATAACTGATTATTGTTTATTTAAAAAAATATTTATTTTAAAAATGAAACATCAAAAACACCGGAGGGGGCGACGCCCGAGCGCCCTCTATTGGCCAGCTGCCACTGAGTGTCACTATATTTGGATTTCTGTTTTGGTGTAATAAAGAAACGAACCAGGTTTTTCCAACAGAAGTCTCTCCACAACCATGAGTTTGTTGAAGAGGCCCGGGTCCTCCAGGCCTGCTGCCACATTATAATAATGTCCAGTTCTTTCTCCCATTTTTGTTTAATATAATCTGTGTTGTCCTTCTTCATTGAGATAATGTTATTGTATATCTTGCTTATTAAAGCTTTACTGCTACCCGATTTATACGCATTAATAAAAATTTGAATAATAGCTGGTATCTCTGTTGAATCAGAACTTTTCACTTTTTTAATAAAGTAGTCACGTAACTGCAAGTACCTAAAAAAGTTATGGCCTCCTAGCCCATATGTTTGACGCATAGCTTCAAAACTATTGAATTCCCATTTTTTAACAATCTTACACATGGAGGTAATACATTTTTCGGTCCACTGTCTATATCTGGTATCATGTAATGATGGTTTCAAATCAGGATCATATGCAGGCCACCTAAGCAACCTGACCTCTCTCAGAAGTTGGTATTGCTTAACCACTTCTACCCATGTTTTCAAAGAACAGTTAACCCATTTGCTTGTTGTGTGCATCAGATCCTTCTCTGTATCAATACATCCAAGGACAGACTGAATAGGTCTATCCATCAGGCTTAGTTCCATACTCTTCCACCTGCTTACATAATATGGATCACACCAGAGCATGAGAGGCCTCAATTGTGCTGATATATAATAATCTTTTAAAGATGGAAGAGCCATGCCCCCCTCCTCCACCGGCAGCTGAAGAGTACAAAATTTCACTCTTGGTTTTTTCCTGTTCTAGATGAATTGTGAAATATGTTTATTCCATTCTCTAAACTGTTTTGGGGGTATTTCCTCCGGAAGTGATAAGAAAAGGTACAATAATCTTGGGAGAATGTTCATTTTTATTGTTCTAATTCTGCTGCCAAGGTCCAGAGGGAGCATACTCCAGCCATCAAGGTCATCATAGATTTGTTTGTTCATGGGTTCATAATTGGTGCTGTATAGTTGTGATAAGTCTTTGGGCAAGTTTACTCCACGATATTTAATCTGGGTGGAGTGCCAATTAAACGTATATTTTCTACTAACTTCCTGTGAGGGGGTGTAGTAAAAAGACAGAGTCTGAGTTTTCTGTACATTAAGCATATATCCTGAATATAGCCCATATGTTCCAGTCTATCCATTAGTAATGGTAATCCTGCGTCTGGGCCGCTTAGTGTTACTAACACATCATCTGCGTAAAGGCTTATTTTATATTCCTCCCCACCCATCATTGTTCCCCTTAATTCTGATTCCTGTCTAATCAACTGGGCGAGTGGTTCTATAAATAAGTTAAACAGACTTGGGCTGGCTGGGCAGCCCTGTCTACAACCGCATTGTAAAGTTATGGGGTTAGAGAGGCTGCCATTTACTTTTATTCTTGCCGTAGGGGAAGCATAAAGTACTTGAATACATCGTATAAAGTTCTCACAAAAAAACAAATCCAGGCTAAAAGTTTAGATGCTTTTGGACCTATTTCATAATATCTTTGCTTCATAAACCTTATATTTTTCTCCACTTCCTCACTTAAAATTCTATCTATTTCCTGTTTTACATTTCTGATTTGTTGTATTGTTGTTGGGGAGTTATGAGTGGTATGTCTTTGTTCTAGATTTCTCAGTTTTTCTTGTAGACCTAACAATTTTTGGGATTTAAGTTTTTTCAGAAAAGCTGTCCTGGCTATAATCTTTCCCCTGATTACCGCTTTAGCTGCATCCCACAATGTACAAGGATTTACCTGTCCATTGTCACTGTCTTGCAGATACAGGTTTAGGTCCTTCTCCACCTCGTCTTTAAATGTTGGCTCATTTAACATTCCAGTTTTTAACCTCCACAATGTTTTCTGTTTTCTGACATCTAAATGTAATGTTATATATACTCCAGAATGGTCAGACAAGTCCCTCTGACCTATTCTACATTCTTTTAGTCTATGTAAATCTTTATTATACATAAAGAAATGGTCTAATCTTAAATGGGCTCCGTGTCGGGCAGAGTAGAAAGTAAATCCTGGGGATGAGCCATGCATAAACCTCCAGACATCATTAAGTCCAAGATCCCTAAGTATCCTATTTATTCATTTTTCTATTGAGTTCCTTCCTCTTTTACTATTCGTTGAGTCTAAACTGGGATTTAGCAGCAAATTAAAGTCCCCTGCACAAATTAGGGTTCCGTGGGTCTCTGATGTAATTAAATTGAATATCCTTCTAAAGAAACATAAATTACTTCCTGGGGGAGCATATACATTACAAAATGTAACATCTTTTCCATCTAATTTCCCCTTTATTAATATAAATCTGCCCTCTCTGTCACTTATTTCAGATATGAATTCAAAGCAAGTTGCATTTGAGATTAATATGGCCACTCCTCTTTTTTCCCCTTTTTGTAGGATGAGAATAATGTGTTTCTAAAAGCTAATGTTTTAAATTTTTCGTGTTCAGCGCGTGAGAGGTGTGTCTCCTGCCAGAATGCTATATTTATACCCTCTTTTTTAATTTTAATTCCACATCATTTATCACACTCCAGACCTCAGGGCACAGAACTTGACAAAAACCATGATATAAAACAATAAAAAGAACTTCCAACAAAGTGGGTACATGTTACCTCTAACAATGAGGGGGACTAGCCACAAGGTGGGGCCCCTCGTCAAGTCAAGAAAAGAAAAAAAAAAGAGTAAAAGATCTTGTGGCCCTTTAATTCAAAGTACGTGTGCACCGGCCTCTTACTGTGAACAGAATTTGTGTTTATATGGGCCGCATAAAACCCCCACGAACGAAAAAAGAGACTGTATAGAGTTTATACTGTTACCATCCTATTCCTGTATGGAGAAAGGGCATCCCGACTTCGCTGCTCCTTAGTGTCATCCCGCCCTGAGTGGGCAGAATTTTCACTTATTTCCCATTGCCGCTCCAGGCTCCATCCTACGATACTCCATGAGCTTTTCCCGAGCCTGTCGCTGGAACCGGCTCTTATCTGTGTCTCACCGACCACCTGTTGTCTCCCATGGCATTAGTCGTGTCAGCGTTTCTGCCATCGTAGTTTTCCTCTTCATGCTTTGTTTAATTTCACCCACGATGAAGCTTCGCTTACGCAAATCCACGGCTGCCTGTGATGCGTTGCTGTATTGAACGGTGCCAGTTTCATATAACACCCGGATTTTGGTTAAAGGTGTCTGCAAACGTATGCCATTATCTTTCAGCACTTTCTTGACTGGGGTGTATTCCTTCCTTTTGTTTTGTACCTAAGTGGCATAATCATGATCAAAATACATCCATTTATTCTGTACCCGAGGCTCCCTCCTCCACGCAGCTCGAAGCACCCTCTCCTTCATTGCAAAGCTCAGGAAGCGGACGACAATGGATCGTGGAGGTGCACCTGTTGGTGGTTTTGGTGCCAGGGTTCGGTGGGCACGTTCTATTCCAAGGGCACAGTCTGGGTCTAAGTCCTCTTCCAGCTCTGATTTTATCATGTTTTCCACAAATCCAGACACTGACGTCCCCTCAGCATCCTCTGGCACGCCGTATATCCTGATATTCTTGCGCCGCGCGCGTCCTTCTAGGTCGGCTACTTTATCCTGTAATGCTCGCTGGTCGTTCACCAACTGTATCAAGGCCTCCTTTACTCCAACATCCCATCTATCCGTCCCCACCATGTTCTCTTCCAACTCTCCGACACGTTTGGCGACGCCCTCTATTTGGCATGTTGCGTCTTGTATCTTTTTATTTATTTCGGCGGTAAATTCATCCATTTGTTTTTTCACATCCTCCCGAAAACATGTTCTGAAGTCCATAAAGTCTCTTTTCAGCTCGGCCTGTAACACAGCCATACCTGCTGTAACTGTTTCGCTCATCACCTTGCGGATAGAGTCCACAGTTTCGTTTTCCACAGAGTCGCCATCTTGTCTGTTAGGCGAGCGTCTAGCCGTCTCCGCTTTGTCTATTTCTCGCTCAGAGCCGCTTCTCAGAAGTGTCCGTGTCAAACCAGCAGATTGGTTCCATAAGTACACATGGCATAGCAGCAGCATTTAAGAAAAGTCTTTGTGAAAAGCTCAATAAATGTGTTTTCATTGGATGTTGATGAAGCCACTAGCCAGAGCTGGACAACAGTCTGAATGTGCTTGTTGGTTTTTTGATGATGATGCTTCCAGAGTAACTCAACATCTGCAAACACAAAAGTGAACATTGCCTCAACACTAACGGAAGAAGTAAAAGATGTCAGAAAGAAAGAAGAAATAGATCGCTGACCAGTTCTTGTAGCACCATCAATGTTTTTTAATTGAACTGTAGTTTTCTGGAGTAATTTATATTTGTTGATTTATTTTCTATTTTCTTATTTATTTCAGATTATTTCAGTTACCAGTTCTTAGAGCACTTTAATGTTTTGTTGTTATTATTTGAACTGAACTATAGTTTGCTGTTATAAACTATATTTTTATTTATTTAGCTTATTTTTTGCACTCTAACTGTTTACATAGTTGTATTTCAGAATAAATAGTGCACATATTGTTAAAAGGTGAATCAGTGTCCTTTTTCCACGTCTTTTACTGACTGGTTGCTAAACAATGTTTGCACCATGTTGTAGTCAGAGGGACCTACCACCACCTACTGGCCTTTTTGGTATTACTATAATCTGCAGTCTGAGTTTGCAAAGGCAGATGTCTTCATTTCTTATTAGTTAGCTGGATTGTACCCCGAGCCAAAAGCACAAATATTCAGATTGAGGATTATTTTTCACTTTAAGCCTGGATATGAGACACTAGAATGACGGAAACAGCCACAACAGGCAGCAGAGAGAACACACATGGTTCTGCAGCGTGTTGATGAGATGTTCAGTTCTCTGCTGGAAGCCCACACTGGTGACCTGCTGGCCAGTAGCTGGTTGAGGATGAGCTCCATCTGTACCTCCAGGAGCCAGTGATGGACAGGAGGAAAGGAGAGCCACTCCAGTGGTGGAGACAGAATGAGGGACGCTTCAAGCTAGCAGAGAAAGGAGCAGAAAGTTTGTTAGTGCAGCGCCTCATCAGTCCCTAGCAGGGCCGGCTCTCCCTATACGCGAATTAAGCGGCTGCTTAGGGCCCCGCCGCCACTAGGGGCCCCCCGAATTGACTGTGTCTGATGGTCTGACCCACAGACTGCCATCTAACTTTACTTGCTTCGGACTAACCTGGCAACCACCCAACACGCATTGTAAGTTCAGTGTCGCTGATTGGGCGGCAGCCGCAGCCCTAGACATGTCAAAATATTTGGTTGGTTGATCAAAAACTGGCATCAAGGAGGATGTTTAGAAGAACAGAAAAAAAAACAAGATGAAGCGCGTTTATCCTTCAGGTGCGGAAAAAAGGAAAAAGAAGAAGGAGGACGAACAAAAGAGAGATACGCAAGGTAATTTTTGAAAACATCAGTTGATTGTTTTGTGGATACTATGATCGTGAGTCTCATTTTTAAATACATTTGTTGTCCTTGATATATTCAGCTCAGCTGACTGGGCCGTTTTGATATTTACATAAACATTTTTCGAAATAGAACAACACTGCCAACTCGATGATAGAAACACTATACACCGATGGAAAGCTTAGATTCTCATGAATCCATATAAACCACTTTCAGATGTGATTACCACAGCGGGTAATATAAACACATTTGTCTGACAAACAACCAATATCCATCCTTCCGTTCTCTATACACGGCTTCAACGTACACAGCACGACTCACATTTGCGGGTTCATTATTACACACAGATGAAAAGAGAAAGAGAGCAGAAAAAGCAAAAAGAAAGCAAAGATTTTAGTGTTCTGGAGAACTTGGTTTTTTATGTATGTTATAAAATCAAAATATTTTGAATTGTCCTTTTGGAAAAGATCTTCCATGTATAATAATATAAACATGTCATGTGCCTTTTCAAATATGAAAATGTGTTTTTCTGGCATGCCAATCTGTACTTTTATACTCTGTTTTACAATCATTTGTAATAAAAAGTAAGCTAAGCAACCTTACAGGTAATTTCTGTTAAAAGATAAAGCAAACTTAAAAAAAAAACATCGAAATGAACTTCCAACATCAACATAATCAGTAATGATCAAAGAACTTGATTACATTACTTGAGTAAAAGTAAATTGGGTCAAAATTTACCCCAATAAATGTAAAAGTAATTCCGTGAAGTGAAAGTAAAGAGGCATTTGCTGTAAAGTAAAAGCATAAAAACTGCTGAAATACATGCTATGAATTATAATTTTGGGGCTTAAAAATTACTACCAGTATGATTTCCTGCATGGTAACACAACTGGGTTTATTGAGAAAATTATAAACAACACTTGACATTGACTGTGGTCACAACAGGCACAAAGCACTTAACTCTACATTTTAATGATAATATAACATTCAATTTATCACATGTAGGCCTACTTTCTCTATCAAACAAAAACACTTTCAAGTCTATTTGTATTTATTTTTACACATACAGTTAAAAAAATAGTTGCATTACCTTCAGTCAAGCTCATTCATCACAAATTGTTTCAAACTTTATTGTTCATTGGCTGCAGTACATTTCTTAATCCACTCGTGGCACCAATTAGTCAAACTGACACTGCGTGATACATGAATGATACAATGGGGGAAAAGTGTGACACACACGATGAGGTCTCATCTGCCCATCACTACTTGACATATATTCAGATTTTGCACTGAAGTCGTTCGTGGGGAGCCCCCAAGGTAAATTTCGCTTAGGGCCCACTGAAGGCTTGGGCCGGCCCTGGTCCCTAGTGAACGTCTTCAGTGAAGTCTGTCAGTTTGTGAGAGCAGGAGAAGCCGTCTGACTGGAGAGAACGCTGAACATCTGCTTTTAGCTCCACAGTCTGCTGCTGCTCAGTTGGGACGACTCATTGATTTGAGACTCACATTTCTGTGCAGATTTTATTTACCTTTGTTTTATTTACTTTATAAAACTTCAGGAAGCTCTTTATTGATTTAAATTTTCAGTGAACTTTCTAAGAGATGCTGCTGAGCCTGGAAACTCCCTGAACTTTGTACTTAAAACAAAGACAGTGAAAGATAAAATAACATTTCAGTTCTTATGAAATTATGAAAAACTTTATTTACTGTAGAAAACTTTGGGGAGCTGTTTATTAGTTGAATTTTTCATTGAACTTTCTGAGACATGCTGCTGAGCCTGGGAGCTCCCTGCACTTTGTTAGGATTTTGAAACCAAGATGTCTGTTGTCTAAGATTAAAAAAACAACCTTTAACATGTTACAAATGTAAAAAGCTGTTTAATAAACATGTGCTTAAAGGCATTTAAACCAAGTTAAGTGTTGGAGTTTGTATGAATCAAAGTTTTGACACCAATATTTTCACTTTTACTGCAAATGAATATCGGCTCCAAATATCAGTTATCGGCCTCCTTGATGACTAATAATCGGTATCGGCCTGAAAAAACCATATGGGTCTGTCTGTAGTCTGAACACATTGCTCTGTGAAGTGGAAACAATCCTTAATAATCACCAGATCACCACCACGTCCTCTGACCCTTTGATTTAGACGTCATGGGGGCAGAACTGGTGGACACTAGCGAGGATTCAAAAGGACTTTATTAAACAAAGCAGGAACTAAATCAGTACAGAAATGTTCAAACTGGACTGAGGAGAAAATAAACCAAACTCATTCCAGAAACAAACAAAACTGCTGCGACTGCAAAAACAAACAACGAAGTTCAAAAGAGGAAACATACAAAAAACAACCTAAAACTGTATAAACTAAACAAAGAAACTGATGAAACAGGAGGAAGTGAACTAACAGGACAAGACAAAGTGTCCAGAACAGTCTGATGCAGCTCTGAGGAACAAACAAGTCCAACATCAGAACAGACCAGAGATCAGTTCAAAGGCTGCTCAACAAAACTATTCATTCCAAGGGCAGGATGGTAGGCAGGGGGGGGCTGGTCGGTACATATAGATAAATATTTAACATCTCTAATATAGATGTAAATATTGATCTGTGTGTTTGTTAACATTACAGGTGATGCAGATGTTTGTAATCTTTAATATCGTGGACGTTAGCGGCTAAAATGTTTCTTCTAACCACAGTTTATTCAGAACTTTTTCTTCAAAATATTTATGAATTTAAAACACAAAAACTGCTTCTCTCATGTTTTAATGTGATTTTTGTTGGTAGAAGAGGTCGACACACTGAGAAAAAACATGAAATCCTGCTCTTTTATTCTATTCCTGTTCAAACTAAGAATCATTTCACTCATTTTCAGAACATGTGATTTAATTCTTGTTGCTGAGACTCCAGCAGGAGGCGCCGTTCCTTCAGTCCACCAAGCACCAGAAATCTGTAAAAAACTGATTATTTATCAGAACTAAACGCTGCAGATTAGTTTTGAGTTTAGTTTTCAGACTGATTCAGCTTTTACATTCATATTTCTGTAGTTCTGCAGCTTCTTTTGTCCTGTTTTTATAGAGAAAGTCTAAAATATGTGGAAGAATTTAGATTTCCTGTTGGACAAAAAGAGAGATTTAATAATAATGTAGGTTTGTCCTCATTGCTTCAAGACTAAAGTGCATCAAAGAAACTAGAATGTCTAAATAGAAAGAATATTCAGATTAAAACACGTCGTGTTAACTGGATGTTTGTGTGATTTCTGTTTGCTTTGTGAAGGTTTTAAAACTCTGTGAGGTAAATAATCATCAGATGTTTTTACAGGAAAAGATTTTAAATGTCTGTTTGTTCTAAAAAGAAAAAAAGGAACAAATGAATACAATAACAGTATTAGATTAAAAAACAGAGTTTGCACAAAAACCTGATTTTCACTGAACAATAATGTGTGAAAGTCTGTCAGCAGTTTGTAGTTTCACTGCTTCCTCTCTGATTTCACACTTTGTGCAGCTCAAATGCTTTTAGTTAAAGTGAGCGTCAGAGGAACACCACATCCTGATTTTCACTCTCAACATTTGACTGGAAAAAGACAGAAACATCAAATTTGGCTCCTGGAATAATCACAACTTCCATCTTTGAAGAGGAAGAAGTTTACAAGGAATCATTTAGAAGGATTTCAGAAAGAAACAGATTTAATCCATGAATGTGAAAACATGTTTCTGAGGGACAGAGTCATGGAGAGACTGAACTCTCTGTTCAACACTGTTTCTCTGACAGGAGGAGACTCTGGAGACTGAACTCAGCACAGAAACACTGAGGAACCAGACAATGAGAACCAGACCCCAAATCCAGGATAGAGAGTTTGAGTGAATGTGGTGTTGAAGGTGTGGAGGTGGATCAGAGAGTCAGAGGAGACTCTGTAGAAGGACAGAGTTCCAACAGGAACGTCCACATAAACTGAAACTCTGTGAGAGACTGAGGAGGAACTGATGGATGTTTTTCTCTTATTGTGCCAGACAGAGTAACCATGACGATCAGAGCAGATCAGACTCCAGGACTGATCATTACGTCCAAACCCACAGTCATCACTGTCTCCTTTCCTTCTGATTCCTCTGTAACTCACTGATATATCAACCACCCCTCTCCACTCGACCTCCCAGTAACAGCGACCAGTCAGACCAGTTCTACACAGCAGCTGTTCCCATCGTTCAAACCTGTCTGGATGATCAGAATACCACTTATCCTCCTCCACATATGTCACCTTCCTGTTTTTGTCAGACAGTTTCAGGTTTCTGTTTACTGTGTTTGTGTCGACTGTGAGTTGACAGGAATCTGATGGAGAGAACAAACACAACACAGCTGCAGTTATTGATGGATCATGTGATCAGTATTAAAGCTTTGATGATGACCTCAGAGATGTGACACTTTGAAGATGCTTGAATGTGCTGCTTTGTTTCCATCAATCCATTCAAACACACTTACACTTCCTCAGACCTGGTGTCAACCATCGGACTCCAGCAGGCGTCACCCTGAAAGGAGGAGGACGGTCAGAGCAGCAGAGACTCTTTCAGCAGCACACATGGACGTTACATGGCTCTCACACTGTTCCACTGATAAAGGACCAGTCCAACATGGAGACACAGACACCTGAATGCAGCATCTCTAAAGTCCTGTCCTGTACTGGTCACGTTCCAGCTCAGTTTGAACTCATTATTCAGCTTTACTCATTTATGGTTCCTCTTTTCATCTCGCTAAGCATTTTGCCCTGTTTCCTGTCTTTGAGCTAAACTACGCTAACAGTTTCCTCTTCCCTTCAGTCATGGTGTGTAGCTGAGCTAACAGTGTTCTTCTGCTTCCACTCTTTGTGTTAAGGTAGACTAAAAGGTTCCTGAGAGTGTCTGTCTGTCTGTACCTGAGAGTTTCCAGTCTACAGTGTGGATCCTCCACTTTAGCTCTCAGCATCTTCTCTCCTGAGTCTCCTGGATGGTTGTAGCTCAGGTCCAGCTCTCTCAGATTTGAGGTCTTGAAGCTCAGAGCTGAGGCCAGAGAAGCACAGCCTTCCTCTGTGACCAGACAGCCTGACAGCCTGTACACACAAAACAACACAAACCTGACGGACAACACTAGGGGTGGGACAAAATATCGATGCAGCGATATATCGTCGTCCTTCCTCGTGCGATGCGATTATTGATACGCTGGCGCCAAATATCGATACTTAAATTAATATAATAAGGCGCTCCAAACCTGTCTCCACAGGGTGGCGTTAATCACATGAATGGGAAAGACTTGAGCGAGAAGAGTTTATACAGGTATAATGGCTGAAAGCAATGTCAACATAAGCGACGCCCCATCCACGCTTAAGTCCAAAGTGTGGGCCCATTTCGGCTTTCGCAACATTGAGGGAACAAGCAAGCTCAACAAAGACTATGTAATTTGCAAGAACTGCCTCGCAAAAGTAAAGCACACAGGCAACACCACGAACCTGCAAACCCACCTGCAACGCCACCATTCTGAACTCCTAGCAGCGAAAGCGGCTAACACTGCTAACGTCCTCACTGAACTTCTGGAGTGAGTTTGCTGCACTGAAAGTAAAGGGGCCGAATAATATTGCACACCCTACTTTTCAGGTTTTTATTTGTTAAAAAGTTTAAAATATCCAATAAATTTCGTTCTACTTCACGATTGTGTCCCACTTGTTGTTGATTCTTGACAAAAAAATTACAATTTTATATCTTTATGTTTGAAGCCTGAAATGTGGCGAAAGGTTGAAAATTTCAAGGGGGCCGAATACTTTCACAAGGCACTGTATATATATACTGTATATATATATATATATATATATATATATATATATATATATGTATGTAAATGATTTCAATTACAGTCCTATGCATCTGTGAAGGGATTTAAGGTTACGTGGGTTGAATATTACTGTTACAAAGGATATAACATGAATAATAATAATTTAATAGGTCAATTATGTCAATTTGTCATTAAAGGTGAGAAAGACTGAGTGACTGCAGCCTGAATGACACAGACATCTCAAATATCGAAGAGACTGTACAAGCTCTTAAACCAATGATGGGGGCCACAAACATCATGTGCGGGGAGAAGAGCCCAACAATTTCTATCATTGTTCCGCTTCATGCCCAGCTTTTGAGTGAGACAACCTGCGCTGTTGAGGACTGTCCACTTGTTTGAGAGATAAAAAGCGCCATCAATCAAGACGAGGGCTGGGCGATATAGCCAAAAAATTAAATCTCGATTTTTTTTGGCTTTAAATCCAATAAACGATTTTAATCGATTTTTTTTTTTAAAACACTGCAGCTACACTTTGCTGTTTTTTTGTTTTTCTCTGCACAACACCTCGGTCTGTTCCGTGTCCGACCTCGCATATCCAAACCAAGTCCATATTACTGAAGTCACGGTACCCTTTTTTTGCACAGTATCGTCCTCATTTTCTTCTCCTTTCTCCACCTCCATCTCTCATGTGTATCCCCATAGATATGATATCTATGCGTATCCCCGTCGTATCTGTTTGTGTGTTCTTCGTCTATTGCTCAGTTGTAAGAGAATGTTGACTGTGGACTGTGCTACGGCGCCAGTCCTCCTGGTATGGCGACTGTGTCTATTACAAGCGTCGGGTAAAAATAGCGGAGGGACATTAACATTAAATTCGATGTTGAGATTAAATTTTTTACACATCAATTGAAAAAATAAAATCAAATTAATCAAATTAATTCGATATATCGCCCAGCTCTAATCAAGACCTATCAAAAAGATATGACTCTGCACAGGAGAAAGACTACCTTTACATCTCATCAGCTTTGGATCCCAGGTTCAAATCTCTGCTCTTCGTCTCACCATCAGATGTGCAGGACACGTATGCCAAATTGGTGTCAAAAGCTGCTGCTCTAAAGGTAATTAAAATGACTAGTTTTAAAATGAAAATTAATTGATGTGAACATGTTTTTAGATAAATATGTAAATGTGTGCTACTGTTTTCTACAGGAGGATGCAGATTTGGAAGCTGAGAATAATGCTCAAGGGGGAACTTCTGCAGATGAGAGAAGACACAATGAGCAGAGGGCTGCTGAATTGCCTGGCACCAGTGAGAATAGGAACCATCCTTCCAGTTTCCAGTGCCACACAAAAAAGAAGAGGAAATCAGCACTTGCTGACCTTCTGGGGCAGACATTCAAGACCACCAGGGCCCCCTTGCTGTCAGCTACTCCCATAGTTGAAAAGGAGATCAAACTGTACCAAGACACTCCATCACTACCACTGACAGATGATCCACTGTTATGGTGGAAATCTCAGGGACAATCCTTCCCACTCCTTGCTAAACTAGCACAAAGGTATTTGAGTGTTCCAGGGACTAGTGTAGCTGCAGAAAGAATCTTTTCCACTGCTGGTGACATAATCACCGCTGAGAGAAGTGTGCTGACCTCTGAGCATGCTGATCAGTTGCTGTTCCTGAAGAAGAACATGCTTATTTAACAAAGAATTGAAATGTGCTCAGGTTGCTATACTAGTTGCTCCAAAGTACTGAAATGTTCCCAGGTGTATGTAAAACACCAAGATGTTCTTAGGTTTACATAAAAGAAGCAGCTAAGGGTTCCAGGTTCATAATACAGGTTGACAAGCCATAAAATCTGTCCAGATATGCATAAAATGATGTGTATAGGTTTACAGGCACATATTGGTTTTGCACTAAGCCACTTTTTTGTTTACATTATATAAAGAAATATGAACATTAGTCATGAGTTGCAGTCAGTGTGTTTATAAAAGAAGCCTATGGCAAGACTATACAGGCAGTTTTTGTTAAGTGATTTATCCAAATTTGTGTCAAATCTAATGAAAGTGACACCTAAATGCATTTTTTGCAGTAAATAAAAAGTACTCAACTTAATCTTTCTACATGCATTTTGTATTTTCACTTACAGATATTGTGATGTATTGTTATGTGATTGTCTTGCAATATATCGATATATCGCAGTATCCCTGTATCGTGATATATCGGTATCGTGAGCCATGTATTGTGTATCGTATTGTATCGTATCGTATCGTGAGGTACCCTGTGATTCTCACCCCTAGACAACACTTGGCTGGATGTTTCTCACTCTTTGTTTTCTTCTTTGTCTTTCAGCTGCATTTTGGTTCAGATTTGATGCGTCTGAAGCAAATAAAGAATCGATCTTTTATTTTCTTTCACTTTCAAAGTGTGAGTCCTGACCTGAGAGCTTCCAGTTTACAGTGTGGACTCTCCAGTCCAGCAGAAAGACTCTCCACTCCTGAATCCTGCAGGTTGTTGTTAGTCAGGTCCAGCTCTGTCACACTGGAGGACTGGGAGCTGAGGACTGAGGACAGAGCTCCACAGCTTCTCTCTGACAGATTACAGCCACTCAGTCTGAAGAGACAAAGACAAGAAAAGAAGTAAAACATTAAGTGCAGTATTTTATGTCCTGTTAAAAAGACAGCAGTGAATTTAACAACAAATACATCCCACTATGTCCAGAATACAGCAGCAGTAAGTCCACCTATCAGGTGATCAGGAATCACAGAGTCATCAGGATAAATCAGAATCTCTGCTGGTGAGAAGGTGGACTGTTCAGGTGGTCAAACATCTGAACATTGTTCTCCACATCTCCTCCTTCCTGCTTCTTGTCCAACAGCTGGACTGCAGAGTTTAGTCATCGAACAAACATCAAACACTAAAGGTTTGTTCTGGTGTTTCCTTTTCATCAGCGTCTATCTGGAACATTCTGTTTTGTGAAACAGTGGAAACGAAAACAAAACCTGGAACCAAGACTGTACAGGTTCTTACAGGTTCTGGTTCTGTGATGCAGGTTCCAGGTTTTTATGTTCCTGTAGTTAAAGAGGCCTCATTAAGAGAATCTAGAGCTAAAGGTCAGTAATCAGTGGTGTACACAGACATTTTGGGGGGCAGGTGCTCAGTGGAATTGATAAGTCTAGCAATGTTCTTTTAATTGGCATTTTTGTGTGAGTGTCTGTGCTTTTAAGTGTGTGTGTGTGTGTGTGTGTGTGTGTGTGTGTGTGTGTGTGTGTGTGTGTGTGTGTGTGTGTGTGTGTGTGTGTGTGTGTGTGTGGAATATTTTGTTTCATTGGTCATGTACTTTTTTATAACGTAATGTTGTGATGTTTTTATTGTGACTTGCTGGGGGACTGCAGATGAAAATTAGCTTAAAGCTATCTCTGGTACAATGCATCAAATGGAAACATTTCTGTTTAATATTGTACATGGTCCCTTCTTAAATAAACTCATAATAATAATTATAGTAATAATAAAAAGGGCACCTTGTGCAGCGTGTAGAACCACTGGCTGCCTGAATATAACAGTGTGAGATTTGAAAAAATAACAAAATCAGGAACACATTTTCCGTAACGACATTCATTTTAACATCTTAATAATGACACACAAAGAGTCAATAAAACATTGTACCTTAAAAATTGGTAAATTAAAAGAGATCCACAATATCAAGACTGATTCCTGACATTAGGCTACAACAAGGCAGAAAACTACTTTTTCTTTTTGTCATTTAGCAAATTAGTCACAGCAAGTGTTGCCTCAACCTACTGCAGGCTAATAATAAACCTACACAAACTAAATATTCAGTTATAGTATACAGATCACATGCTGTACCAATTCACCAAATAACACTGGTTGTGAGGTCATCGTCATCACGTTATGTCTGTTAATTGATTATTATTATGTGTAGCGTTGAGCTTGTTAAGCAGGCGGGCAGCTGGCTAATTTAGGCACGGTTGTTTAGCGCTACATGAGACAGGCTACTTCACAACAGAGACAAACTAGAAAAGCACTCAGAGAGCGCAGTACTCTGCCAAGGCTGCTCAGTGAGTACAGGCATGTGTTATCCATGTACATGTTATGTATTCATACCGAATCACATGTAAATTACTTTTATAAAGGTCTGTTGATCAGTTCATCACTTTTGGCAAGCCTTTGTTTTGCTACTATTAAAATAACCGTTCCCTCCATGCTTTTATTTTGAGGGTGTATTTTTAATGGTAAGGGCTTTTATTTTGTAGCCATTCCAGCAGCACAGGAAGTGTTTATCTAAGAAGAGGTTTCTTACATGACGAAGACGCTGCTGAAAAGTAAAAAAAATTCACATAAAGATGAAAGAAAACGGTTCCACTGTTGCTGTCTAGTAAAGGATGTGTTTAAACTTAGAAGCAGCTGGAATGGAGACAAGAAAGGAGTGAAGGACAGAAAGGTGAATTTATGTTCAAAATAGGGCTGAACATAAATAAAGGCTTTGTGAACCATCAGGAGCTTCACCATTGTCTGTCTGGGGTTTGCTTCATACATGACCTAAATATGTAGCAGGACTCAGAAACAGCCCACAGTTTAATCATTTGGGCCAAATCCATTAGTCCGTTTTTGAGTAACGTTTCACACAGACAGACAAACAGATTAAAAGATTCACAGACAAACGTACATCGATCGTTACATAACTCTGCCGTTCCTTGGTGGAGTAATAAATGCACCGTGTGGCAACTGAGGCTGATGAACAAAACACTGGATTCATTTGGGTGTTACCTGGATGGTGGTGTTCACGTTACGAGATGGGGCGAGTCACGACACGGGTCATGTGTGTGTGTTTAATGTTTACATTTTTTTTATAACGTTGAGACGTGGGGCCTGTTTCACGAAGCAGGTTTATTGAAAACTCTGAGTTTCTTAACCCTGAAATGAGGGAAACTCAGAGTTTTCCGTTTCACGAAGCGAGGTAACTTAACCCTGAGACAGAGGGGTAACTCTAGCCTGTTTCACAAAGAGGGGTAACTTAAACTCTCGGTCAGTTACCGCAGTAACAGACTCTATGACTCTAACCTGGTCACCAGCAGGTTTATCTGAGAAAACCTCCAGTTTCTCTCTGTCTCCGCCCTCTTTCAGCCACACGCTGTTTCATTTCCTCATTCATTCAGTCAGTAAGCGAGCGAGTTTTGGCGTAAAACAGCTTTTATTAACGATCCAGTGGATAAAGGAGCAGCATTACTGCACAGAGAATTAAATATTCGTCGGTAGATTGTTATCAGACCGAGCATAAATGTTCTCGCATTTCCGGACAATTATCGGTTTGAGCGGTACCGTTTCGTAATCGTTTCAAGTCCATAATCTACAAAAACAACCTAATCCGTCCTTACATTTACATTACCAAATGTATAATGTCGGAGATGCAGAGTAAGGCCACTGTATGGAGGACAGTCAGAAAAGTGTTCCTGAACCTTAAACGACTTTTACCGTCATTGTGGTTTTCCTGGACACAAACCTGTCAGAACATCAAGGAGGATCCACAGAATTGCAGGTGAATGATGTAGAGATCTGTTAAATTCATTTTAAATCATATTCTGTTAATGACAGTGTGCTGCAGTCTCAGACTGGGATTAGTCATTTGAATTTCTTTTAGGATTTCCCAGTGTGTGTCAGGAAGCCATTCTGGCTCCTGCCCGGTTTTTGTTCCTGTTTCCCTCTCTCTCTCCCAGCTGATCGCCCGCTGGAGGACACCTGAGTGTGGCATGAGAATCAGCTGAGGAGTAATCAAGCCAACGTCAGTCACCTGCCTTTCCCCTTCTGCTTAAAAGCCCTCTGCTCCCCTCATTGTTTGTGGGAGCATCAACTTTGACTGACCTTCATGCTGTGCACCCTCAGACTCCTTCTGGAGCCTGAGTGCTCTGGCTTCCTCTAAGGACTACTCCCCGCTGGACTTGTTTGTTTTTTTTGGTTGTTTTTCTGGACTCGCCTCAGTTACCGGCTCTCACTTTTGAGACTGCCCTACTGCATGTAAGTACGCTCTGTTCACCTGAGTTAATTGAAGAGGGTTTAAGGAGAGAGTAACTGTTTGAACTCAACACTGCGCCTGTTCCTAGTTATTTTGGTGGATGTGTTTTTTGACTTTTTCTTAATAAAATCCTTTGTTCTATAACACCTACTGTCTACCTGTTGGTTACTGCTTTTGGGTTCTACAACCACCCCCATTCCTGACACTGTGATTGGCTGCATAGATGCACACACATCCCCATCACAGCTCCCTCACATCATGAACAGGAAGTCCATTCACAGCATAAATGTGCAGGTAGGCTACAGGTAGACTGACTACTGTTTCTAAATGTTAAAGACTGCATCATAGTTCAACATCTGTCATTCTCTGCACTGTCCAGATCATATGTGATGCTGCATACATCATTTCTAATGTGGAGGCCACGTGGTCTGGGTCTGTTCATGACTCCAGGATTTATGGAGAGTCTAACCTGAGCAACAGACTGCAGCGTGGTCAGCAGCATAAAGATTTTCACAATAGAATTCTCTTGTCTCCCTCCTTTAATATGCTCTGATGTATCCACTATACATTACAGGAGAGTTTGATGGCCTTCTGCTGGGTGACAGGGGTTACCATGACAACCCAGGCTGATGACCTCATACCCTGAACCAGGCCCCCAACAGAACTTCAACCGGACTCACTGCAGGACCAGAGCCTGGGTGGAGATGACCATAGGCCTGCTGAAAGCCCGTTTCCAGAGCCTGCGTCTCCTCAGGGTGACCCCTGAGAGGGCCTGTGATATTACTGTGGCATGTGTTGTTCTTCATAATATTACCACTATTAGAGGAGAGCAACACCCTGCCCTACAAACTGAAGACCCAGATGATGAGCCCATCCACCTGCAGCTATCCAGGACAGCAGAGCAGTCAGAGACACCGTATGCAAGAATCACTTTAGAGTTTAAGTCACCATCATCACCACCACAGCAAATAAAGACATGATACACATTTCATTTGCTCTTCTTTATTTCCTACAAATAAACAGATAGTTCAGTTCATGTTCCAATAATTAACATAATTCACTGGTGACCATCACCACCTCTAACTTGTGCTCCAGTATTTCAATTTCCAGATCTGCCCTCCTAATCTGTTTTTTTTTTTTCTTTTCATTTTTCTCAGCAAATGCAGTTTGTAAATCTGTTTTACTGATAACTGGGAATACATAGAGGACATTAAATTATACAGTTGCACATGAATTCCACAGAATGAAGCTCTGGTGTTTCCTGAACATCCATCTCACTGTGTCAGTCTGTGCAGTGGAAGTTGAGGAACCATCCTGCTGCTGTCCAGCCATGCTCTGTTAAAAGGTAGTGTCTACAGATACGGACCCGTAGCCTGTGGGCTACGGATACGGCACTTTCCGTTTGCCAGACAGATACGGACCCATACGCGAGTCTCGCAAGTCAGGAAGCCGCTAACCACTGCAAATTGTTGAAAGGTAAGCAAAGGTTAAGGTTAGGGTCCGTACCTCTGGCGTCGCGTCTACTGAGAGTCACATGACCAGATCTCGCATATCTGATTGGCAAATGGCAAGTGCCGTATCCGTAGTCCACAGGCTATGGGTACGGGTCCGTACCTCTAGCAACAACCCTGTTAAAAAGATGAGAATGTGCAATACTTCAGTGTAGGCTAAATGTCACACTCTATATTCCACCCAAAATATGAATGGGAAGAGAACTATCAGTAACATACCTCTGTATGCCTTTCTGGATCCCCCTCTGTAAAGGCAGCAGACACAGTTTCATTCTCTTCATCCAAGATCAGTGACATGTTTCAGTAAACTTAAACTACCATTTGGATAAATCTTTGGAGAATTGCCTACTTACAGTTACAAGGTCTGTTGTGGTGTGAAGGGGCCAAAAGACAAAAAAAAGACACAAAAGAGAACTAAATAATCATATATATATATATATATATATATATATATATATATGCATCCATGACCTTTTATACCACCGTTTTACAGGCATCTGCTTTCTTTCTGTTGGCTGAGCAGAAGTCTATGTTAGTTTAAATAGGCTTAATTATTTAACAGGACATGATATGGATGCAGACATTTAGGCTATGTGTGGATAAAACAACTGCACAGTCAAACAGTCACTTAATATTTAGGCTACTTTACAATGTAAAACATGATCAACATGAAGTACCTCCATGAGATAATGCCGAGGTCTGACCTGTTTGAACAATGTTTTTATATTTCATCTTAAGCTGCTGCCCCGTGCGCTTCTCCTCCGCGGGATTCCACCTAAATGAAATAACTTACTAGGCTGCCATTCAGACAGTTATTCCCTGTAATATTATTACGATTACAAAGGACTACATTTAAACTTACGCATTGATCCGGGCAGCAGTGTTCTCTACGCCGTCTCTCTCTCTTTTGCAGCTGCAGCGGTGTTGCACTTCTTTCTAAATACGTGTTCAAACTCGCCATATGAGCGCGTTAAAAACGTCCAGTTTAAAAACGCAGCCTTTCACTTCCCCGTTTCCATGGTGACTCGTCGAATCGGGGTTCCATTGATGCTGTCTTTTCAGAGTTGCGGTGCATGCGCGTAACTCGGGGTGAAACTACTCAGAGTTAATTAAACCAACTCAAATCAGCCGTTGTGAAACCGAAAACTCAGAGTTTTCTATCTCAGAGTAGATCAACTCAGAGTTGAGGATTACACTCAGAGTTTCTTGAACCTGCTTCGTGAAACAGGCCCGTGGAGGGTACCTGCTTGATACTGAGGGTAAGGGGCAGGTGCTCTAGCACCACCTGGTGTCTATCTGTGCACATCACTGTCAGTAACAGAACTGATGTGAGTCATACAAATACAGAAAACCTCCCACCTCAGCTGTTCTGTTCATCATGAATAAAAACACATTTTAAATGGTCATCAGTTGAACAGGTTGATGAGTCCTGACCTGAGAGCTTCCAGTTTACAGTGTGGACTCTCCAGTCCAGCAGAAAGACTCTCCACTCCTGAATCCTGCAGGTTGTTGTTAGTCAGGTCCAGCTCTGTCACACTGGAGGACTGGGAGCTGAGGACTGAGGACAGAGCTCCACAGCTTCTCTCTGACAGATTACAGCCACTCAGTCTGAAGAGACAAAGACAAGAAAAGAAGTAAAACATTAAGTACAGTATTTTCTGTCCTGTTGAAAAGACAGCAGTGAATTTAACAACAAATACATCCGACTATGTCCAGAATACAGCAGCAGTGAGGACAATCTTCTGCAATATTATATGAATGTGAAAATAATCCAAAGTGTAGCACATTACAGTAATCAGATTACTTTGCAGCTGGGAAGTAAAGTATTTGATCAGATTGAAAAAAACAAACTGACAGTTTAGATTTACTAAATGAAGAATTCAGGCCAAACAAGAAGAAATGAGTCCAAGAAAGGTCAGCATTGTTCATTACTGTGATTATAATGTTGGATTTTTTCACTAATTTCTTTGTCCACCTTTATTTTTGATTCTGATTTGATTCTCTGATGTTACAGAACAAACATCTTCTGATCTCCAGTCCTTGTTGTTCAGGTTCCTTCATTACTCCGCCAAGGAACGGTGGAATTATGTGATGATAGGCGTATGTTTGTCCAACAGATTCAGATGAAACTTTCAGGGAAGGTCAGAAATGACACAAGGACCACCTCATTAGATTTTGGCAGTGATGCAGCTTATAGACTGGATCCATGGATTTGTTCAGGATTTCCCACTGAAAGATAGCGGCCGGCACGGCGTCACTGTAACCATGACAAGAAGTGAACGCTGCATCAGCTGCCTAAAGACGGTCACATGATTGTGATCCTACTACTGACTTATCCATTGGAAATGATACAAGAAACAATTGATTAAATTGTGAGGGTGTTTCTGAGTTGTCCTTCCATCCTTGAAACCATTGAATTTTCAGACTTCAGCTGCCTGTGGCCTGTGGCAGCTTCTTCCTCACGTCAAGACACCGCTTATTACATAAACACTTCCTGTGCCACGGACATGGTGCCATAAAAAAAAAGCTTATAACATTAAAAAATATGGAGGGAACGGTTATTTTAACACTAGCAAAACAAAGCCTTGCAAAAAGTGATGAACTGATCAATGTACCTTTGTAAGAATAATTTACACATATGTAGGTCACACAGTTTAATATCTGTATATAACGTACACATACATAACACATGTCTGTGCTGAGCTCATTTTCTTTGTGGGTACATCTATATTTAATGGACACATTCTATAGTGCCGTCATTTCTGATGATCAGTAATAACAATAGCAATAAAATGCTACATTTCTACAAAAAATATGCTGCATTTCTGACAACGCCATATGGGGGAATGAACAGTGTTGGTGGAGTACTGCGCTCCATGAGTGCTTTTCTTGTTTCTTCTTGTGCTGTTGAGACTCAGGCTTTGGTTTTCACTCACACATGAATCCCACTGGAACCAGACTAAGGATCTCCAAACTCATGTGTTTAAAATGTTTATCTCCACTCTTGATGAAGTCTGGACTCCTCATAGCGTCAGTGAGCTGGACTCTTCATTCTCTCTCAGTCTCAGGAGACACTCTGCTGCCCAGTGATTGGCTCTCAGTCCCTACAGTCTGAAAGGAACCAACAACCTTTAACAGCCTCTCATCTGAAAAAGGTCATAGGGTCCCTATGAGGGTGTAGCTCCTCTTCAGGGAGAACAGAGAGACCATGAACCTCACCACAGGTTGGATGGATGTTCTATCCTTCACCAACACTTCAGTTGAAGGGACTCAGCCATCAGCAGCAGGAAGACTGGACTGACCTTAACCACAGACCAGAGGACATGAGGACACTGCTTATCAACAGTCATGATGACTGTCCTCACCTGCAGGGCTGCTGCTTCACTCCATCATTCCTGACAGACCTGGAGACCTAGAAGCTTATGTTCCAGGAAGTGTTTCCAAAAATGATCAGCCAGTACCTGAGTATGTTGTCATGTTCTTCAACCCCAAATCTCAGGGTCTCATAAACCACCTGAGGTAGGGATGTTTCCTGTTGCCCAGAGAGGAGAGAGAGTTGGGAGTGAAGGGATCAGAGTCCACAACATCTGAGGAGGTGAACCAAAAAGGATTTGAACTGAGGATGCCTTTGATCTCAGTGAGGACAGAAAGTAACACTGCTTCAGTGGCTGTTTGGGTTCCAGTGGTGAGCAGGAATTGGATCTGAACCTCAAATAAGAATGTAAACAACAGTCCAACTGTCCATCAGCTGAACTGCACTGAGTTCAGTGATTGAACAAACTGAACACGAAATGTTTGTTCTGCTTACTTTTCATTGGCGTCTATCTGAAAGATTCTATTTGTGAAACAGTGGAAACTAAAACAGAACCTGGAACCAAGACTTCACAGGTTCTTACAGGTTCTAGTTCTATGATGCAGGTTCCAGGTTGTTAAGTTCTTGTCATGGAAGAGGTCTCAACATGAGCATCTTAAGTTTCCAACTACTTACAGAACTTTGTTGGAGGCTTTGACCACTGGCAGCAGCCTCAGAAGAACCTCCTCTGAAGCAGAGTATTTCTTCAGGTCAAACACGTCCAGATGTTTTCCTGATGACAGTAAGATGAAGACCAGAGCTGACCACTGAGCAGGAGACAGTTTATCTGTGGACAGATGTCCTGATCTCAGGGACTGTTGGACCTCCTCCACTAGAGAAACATCATTCACTTCATTCAGACAGTGGAACAGATTGATGCTTCTCTCTGCAGACACATTTTCACTGATCTTCTCCTTGATGTACTTGATGACTGTTTTCTGATTGGTCTGTGAGAGACTTCCAGTCTGTCTCAGCAGGCCTCGTAGGAGATTCTGATTGGTCGGCAGTGACAGACCCAGGAGGAAGCGCAGGAACAAGTCCAGGTGTCCGTTGGGACTCTGTAAGGCCTCGTCCACAGCTCTCTGGTGGACATGGTGTAGTGTAGGTTTGTTTTGAAAAACTTTAAGGTTCTTGGAGGCAGTTTGTTGTTCTTCCAGCAGGTTGACTCCAGAGTTGATGAAGGTCTGATGGACATGAAGAGCAGCCAGAAACTCCTGAACGCTCAGATGGATGAAGCAGAACACCTTGTCCTTGTACAGTCCTCTCTCCTCTTTAAAGATCTGTGTGAACACTCCTGAGTACACTGAGGCTGCTTCCATATCGATGCCACACTCTGTCAGGTCGGACTCATAGAAGATCAGGTTTCCTTTCTGCAGCTGTTCAAAAGCCAGTTTTCCCAGAGACTCAATCATCCTCCTGCTGTCTGGACTCCAGTGTGGATCTGTTTCAGATCCTCCATCATACTTGACCTTCTTGACTTTGGTCTGAACCACCAGGTGGTGGATGAACATCTCAGTCAGGGTTGTAGGCAGATCTCCTCCCTCTCTGCTTCTCAGCAGCTCCTCCAGAACTGTAGCAGTGATCCAGCAGAACACTGGGATGTGGCACATGATGTGGAGGCTTCGTGATGTCTTCATGTGGGAGATGATGCTGCTGGTCTGCTCCTCATCTCTGGATCTCTTCCTGAAGTACTCCTCCTTCTGTGGGTCGGTGAACCCTCTGACCTCCGTCACCATGTCCACACAGTCAGGAGGGATCTGATTGGCTGCTGCAGGTCGTGTGGTTATCCAGAGGCGAGCAGAGGGAAGGAGATTCCCCCTGATCAGGTTTGTCAGCAGCACATCCACTGAGGTGGACTCTGTAACATCAGTCAGCACCTCATTGTTGTGGAAGTCCAGAGGAAGTCGACACTCATCCAGACCGTCAAAGATCAACACAACCTGGAAGTCTTCAAAGCTGCAGATTCCTGCTGCTTTGGTTTCACTGAAGAAGTGATGAACAAGTTTCACTAAGCTCAACTTTCTCTCTTTCACCACATTCAGCTCTCTGAAAGTCAGTGGAAACAAGAAGTGGATGTCCTGGTTGCTTTTGTCTTCAGCCCAGTCCAGAGTCAACTTCTGTGTTAACACTGTTTTCCCGATGCCAGCCACTCCCTGTGTCATCACTGTTCTGATTGGTCCATCTCTTCCAGGTGAGCCTCTAAAGATGTCTTCTGATCTGATGCTTGTTTCTGCTCTGTCTGCTTTCCTGGATGCTGCTTCAATCTGTCTGACCTCATGTTCATCATTGACCTCTGCAGTCCCTCCCTCTGTGATGTACAGCTCTGTGTAGATCTCATTCAGGAGGGTCGGCTGTCCTGCTTTAGCGATGCCCTCAAACACTCTCTGGAACTTCTTCTTCAGACCACATTTAAGTTCACGTCCACAAACTGCAGCAGCAAGTTCTGAATGAAGAAACAACATGAGATCAATGAATAAATGACAGTAAACATTGCAGCAGTTCATCCTCCTAAACACTGATTGTGTGAAGATATTCTGAGACTTTAGTAAATGTTGTGTTAATCAGCAGCTTCAGTCTTTACACAAATCCTCTTACTGCTCTGCAGACAGTCAGCCAGCTTCTCTTGCTTCATCCTCCTCAGGAACAACACTGTGATCTGCTCAAACATCTCTCTGCTGCTCTTCTCATCTTCATCATCACCCTCCAACTCCTCCTCATTCTCCCTCTGACTCTCTGAACATTCTGGGTAATCTGGACTCAAAATCTTCTGCATCTTCTTCAGCACCTTCTTCACAAAAGTCACCATGTTGTTCTCCAGCAGCTGGAACAGAGAAATGTGTCAATGAGTCCATCAGAGTCAAATCATGGAGCCAAACATCAGATCCATGTTGGACACACTGACAGTCCACTGGTCTACAAAGAGCAGCATGGAGACACCTGAACACAACAGATGGAGAACAACTTGTTGTCCATCAACTCACCATGAATATGGAGTCCAGGTGATGCTGCTGGACAGACTGAGCTCTGGGAACCTCTGAGTTCTGCTGCTCCACTCTGTGGATCAACATCAACAGTTAACTCTCAGTTTATCACACAGAGACAAACACCAGCTGAAGGTCCATGATGTTCATCAGAGATTCCAACATTAGTCTGTTTTCCACTGCTGGAACTTTCTGTTCATTTTGGCTCCACAAAATCCGGCTTCATTCGTACAGATTTTTCAGTGATTGTTCAGGAAACATGCCCAGGTTAACTGGGGATAATCACAACTTAACACAGGCTGTCTGGTTTATAATAAGACAGAAAACTAATTAATGTCTCACCAAGAAAACCTACAACATCGAAGCACGTCCTCTGTTATGTTGTGTGTTTGTCTGAGTTCAGTGGAACAGATCTACAGCAGAACTACAAGTGAAACTTTGGTTTGTTCACAGAAACACTCAGGCCCTCAGTAGCCTTCCATCATAACAACACACAGCAGAACATTAGCTTGGTTTGATAAAATAAAGTGGAACAAACTGAGACCATGCAGTCAAAACTACTCTCTCAGAAAACATGGAAAACACACATTCAGTCCTCCTTCCTAACCCGTCATTTCAGAAAATGTTAACTGCTGACAATATTTTTTTTTAAAAAGAAGTAAAGGGATTTGAACTCTGGTACAAACAATATATTTTATTCGCTCTACACAGTGAGCCATGAGCACTTACTGGATGTAATAAAATACAGTCAAATTTGAACATTACAGCAACAGATATTCCTGTTGGACACTGAAGACATCGTGTTGCCATATTTATATATTTGTATGTCCTCCATGGTGGATTAGCAGCATGTCATTAAATCAAATACACAATTCACTCTCCAGCTACACAAATTCCACTTTCAGATGTAGAAATCTGTAGCTCAAACTTTAACTCTGTCTCTCAGTTTCCAGCCTCACCACAAATTGGAAGTAAAAACAACTTCAGATATACTCGTCCATCTAATTATCTGTGAAATATTACAGCTGTCAGTACAGAGATAACCAGACAGTCATTGTGACAGGCCTTTATCAATCGTCCTTCAATATACTTTATTACTCTGACCAAAAGCATTAACTATAGAGACCATTACATCACGGAAACTTGTATCTCAGACATTTAAATGATTTGTCAAATGATTGATGTTATTATCAGATAAGATTCTAATCTTTTCACTTTCTTGACTGAATTAAAGTAGACTACATATAACAAGGATGAATCAGGAATTATTCTAAATATCCTTTATTTTCTGATGTCTTTGCCTGTGGTATTTTACTTGTGGAAAATAAAGGCATGAAGCAAAAGACTTTAAATGGTAAATATTTATATAGCGCTTTACTATACCTGCAAGGTACCCAAAATGCTTTACAAGATACGTCATATTCACACACTGATGGCAGAAGCTGCCCAGCAAGGTGCTAACCACACCCCATCAGGAGCAATTAGGGGTTAGGTGTCTTCCTCAGGGACACCTTGACATGAGGACGATGGGCCAAGGATTGAACTGGCAACCCTCTGGCTGCAAGACGGCCACTCTACCCACTGATCCATGCCGCCCCATTTTTATAAAGATGCAAAAAGGATGGTATAATCACTCAGACTGTACAGTACTGGAAGTATTCTAGTCTTCCTCTATGACATCTTTAAAAGTACCTTTTGCCATTTCTAAACCAGACAGGGTGTTTGGGAAGACAAAAATCAGACAAATCATCCAAATATATTGTTTGTTTCGACCAGAGTTTAAATCTCTGCTCTTCCATTTTATAAAATATTGTCATCGGTTAACGTGGTCTGAAATGACGGGTTAGGACGGAGGACTGAATGCGTGTTTTTGGTGTTTTCTGAGAGGGTATTTTTGACAATGTGGCTGTAGAAAAGGCCCCAAAGTTGCCAGTTTATATCACTGTTTCTGATGTACCTTGTTATCTGTTCTCAGTAGTGTTAATTGCATTCCTAACCTTGTGGATGGGCCTGTTCACGTGATAGTTGTGTGGTGAGCAAAGGCGGACTTACCATTAGGCAAACACAGGCAATTGCCTGGGGCCCCAAGATTTCCAGGGGCCCCCAAACGTCTCATGAAAGCTGATTAATAAAGGTGTTTTTTTATTTGAAGCAATTACTATTGTTTTAGTCTTAATTTGCACGCTTAAAAATAAATAAAAATGGTTGATCTATCACTATCATGATCGTTATCCCCCCCTCCTGTCTCGCGCAATGGACTATTCCATGTTACTGCGCACGTGCAGGCTTGATTCAGGAAGATGGCAGCAAAACAAACTTGTTGGCGCAGTTCTGAGAGAGCGGGTGAGCAGTGAGAAAGATGAAGCGGAGTTATCTGAGTGGAGCAGAGAAGAGAAGAAGGCGAGAAGAAAATAAACAGTTTTATCAAAACTACCAAAGGTATCAACCTTTTTCACGGTGACACCGAGTGGGGATTCTCTGCAACAGCTAGAGCTAGACGCTGCTGTCAGGAGCAGCTCTGCTGTCAGTGTCAGCCGAGGAGATGTGGCGAGTGAAGCAAGGGATTCTTTTCATGAAGATGTGAGTATTAAATCGGTCGAGATGGTAAACTATATTAAATGTTGATTAATGTTATTTTCAATCACAGCAATAGTATTGAGATAGTTCTTAGATAATTATCCCCTCCATTTCACAATATTTAGTTGATTCAAAATCTTTGTTTAGTGAAAAATATTATTCACTGGACATGGGGAAATATATGAAAACGGTTATGCATCTAGAAACTTAGGCTGTCAGATAGTTGTAATAACAACTGGGTACACGATTATCACTGTCTTATGTGTTGATTCTCAGAATGAGACAGTGATGGACCCAGGAAAGGACCAGTCTAGCTCTCAGGACGATGAACAGGAGATGGATTGTGAGACACCAACACTCACTCAGCAGTTTAGTGGTCACGTTGTTGATCAATATTCCCCATTTGAAGATGATCCTGCACTCTGGCCGAAACAGCTTTCAGACAATGAGCGCTGCTCAATTGTGCAGAAATGTCCTGTTCAGATCCAAGACAAAAATTTTCCAAGGAATGAAGAGGGCCGCAGATTTACTAATAACTACTACTATATGAACATGAGGAATGGAGAAAAGATATGCAGGTCCTGGCTGATGTACAGTGAATGTAAGGACAGTGTTATCTGCTTTTGTTGCCGTGTGTTTGGTAACAAAGACAAGAGCACTCAGTTAAGTGGGGATGGAGTTAGTGACTGGAAGAATCTTTCAGTTACCCTTAGACAACATGAGAAATCTGCTGAACACATTGCGAACATGGAAAAATGGCGCACTCTAACACAGAAGCTACAGACGAAAACAGCCATAGATCAGGTTCATCAAAATCTACTTGCTCTTGAAATAAACCGCTGGAGAGAGGTCTTGACAAGATTAATTGCAATTGTGAGCCATCTTGCAGAGCGTAATCTTTCATTTCATGGACACTCAGAGCGATTGTTTGAGGCTGGCAATGGAAACTTCCTTGGGGAAGTGAAACTGATGGCTCAGTTCGACCCAATCATGTGGGAGCATCCGAGGAGAATACAGGCAAAAGAACAAAGTGAGACTTTTCTCAGTCCTAGCATTCAAAATGAGTTAATCTCTCTTGTTGCAAAGAGCACAATAGATACAATTGTGAAAAGTCAAGAATGCCAGATATTATGCTGTAATCATGGACTGCACACCAGACGTCAGCCACACTGAGCAGCTCTCAGTAGTGCTCCGCATTGTGAATTGTGAGACCTCAAAAGGTATTGCCATTCATGAGCACTTCATTGGTTTTCTTCAGGCACTTGACACATCAGGGAAAGGCTTATGTGAGACATTTTTAGGACACCTAGAAAATCTAGGTTTGGATCTTTCTAACTGTCGAGGCCAGTCTTATGACAATGGCAGTAATATGCAGGGTAAAAAGCAGGGAGTACAAAAGAGAGTGCTGGAGCTAAACAGTAAAGCCTTGTGTGTTCCTTGTGGAAGCCATACTCTAAACCTGGTTGTTGGTGATGCAGCAAAGTCATCTGTGACATCCATCAGTTTCTTTGGTTTACTACAGCGACTCTACACCCTTTTCAGCTCCTCTGTTCACCGCTGGACCATTCTCACAAGTCATATGAAGAACTTCACTCTCAAGGCTTTGTCTACAACCAGGTGGGAGTGTCGAGTGGAAGCTGTGAAAGCTGTCCGGTATCAGTTGCCTGAAATCCTGGAGGCATTGACAGCTTTGAAGGACTATGCCGCAGAAAAACGGGATGCTGATGTGGTCTCTACAGCTGAAGGCATCAGCCAAGAGATGCAGAGATTACCCTTTGTGGTGAGTACTATCGTTTGGTACAATGTGCTCTTTCAGATTAATAAAGTGAGCAAGATACTGCAGAGCCCCAAAGTTTCAGTTGAAACTGTTAAGAAGGAAATTAAAGCAGTGACAGACTTCCTTGAGGAATTTCGAAATGACGGATTGGAGTCTGCGCAAACAGATGCCAGGGAAATTACAGAGAAGCTTGAGATGGAGATGAGCTGGCCAGAGGTGCGTAAGAGAACAACACCTCGGCACTTTGAGTATGAGGGAAAAGAGCAGACCCAGTCAACTGCTGTGGATTTGTTCAAAAGAGAGTTTTTCCTGCCTCTCATAGATACAGCCCTGATCACATTGAAAGACAGATTTTCGCACATGGAAACATTTTACAAGTTGTATGGATTTCTCTTCTCCACTAATGTCATGAGAAACACTGAGAAGGAAAAGAGGCTAGATGAATGCTGTCACAGACTTGAGCAGGAGATGGATGATATTGATGCAGAGGACCTCAAGCTGGAGATTAAGGGTACAGTCAGATCATTTCCCACACACATCTCAACTCCATCTGAGATGCTTGATTACATATATAAGGAGAGTATCCTTGACGTATATCCACATCTCAGCATCACTCTCAGACTTCTTCTCACTCTCCCTGCCACAGTGGCTTCAGGTGAGAGAAGTTTTTCAAAACTAAAAATGATTAAAACCTACCTGAGGTCAACTATGTCCCAGGACAGGCTGTAATCACTTGCAGTACTCTCCATTGAGCAGGAAGTCAGAAAGTCACTGGATATGGAGCTACTCATTACAAAGTTTGCTGAGGCAAAGACTCGAAAGGTTAAATTTTAGTGATAATGTTAAGAAAAGGGAGAGAAGAAAACATCACAAAGACAAAAGGGAGACAAAACCATCACAGAGAAAAGGGGAGAAAGAGAAAGAAAGAGGGAAAGAACAAAACATCACAAAGAAAAAAGGAAGACAAAACCATCACAGAGAAAGAAGGGAGAAAGAGAAGGAAAAATGGAGACAAAACCATCACAGAGAAAGAAGGGAGAGCAAGAAAGGGGGAGAGAAGAAAACATCACAAAGAAAAGGGGAGACAAAACCATCACAGAGAAAGAAGGGAGAGCAAGAAAGGGGGAGAGAAGAAAACATCACAAAGACAGAAGGGAGACAAAACCATCACAGAGAAAGTAGGGAGGACGGAAAGACAAAAGGTAAATTTGATGAAATTATACTGGTAAAATTTTTGTTCTCATAATTGACCTTGTTATCTTTTGTGGTGTCCTTTTTTATTTTATTTTTTAGAAACGCAACATACAACTTCATCCAGGCTGAACCTGCTGCTGCTGCCACACTAAAGACGTGTTGAGGTGAGAATAAAACTTTTGTCAGTGCAGTACGAGGATGTCAAGGGCCCCAATGACTGGATTTGCCTTGGGCCCCCAAATGACTAAATACGCCCCTGGTGGTGAGTGACGTCATGCAGCTTGAGAGTGTGGGTGTGTGCGCTGGTCTGCTGGTTAGTGTCACTCTCGCAGGACCTTTGCTGCAGACTTGATGTGTGTGCGTAGATGACGGGTGAGTGCGGTTGTTGTGTGATCTGTGTGGTATATATGTGTTGTTTCGTGATGAATATCATGTTTAGTAATGATTGTACGTTAGTTGTTGGTGTATGTGTAGTTTGGGGGGCGTTGTCACTGTGCCAAATGCACCGAGTTTGATGCTGTTCGTTGTCGCTGTTTAGCGCGGATCATTACCGGAAGTTGTATCACAGTAACAGCGTTATGCCGGAAGTAGGCTGTGTGATATTTACGGTAACTTGACAGCATGTTTAAAGTATCTATTATCACTGCGTGGCAGAATTAAGCCTGTAATCTTTGATTACTTCCCTCATTTAATTGTTGTTTGTTTATTGAATTCATGACAAGTTATACTTTATGTTCATTCATAGATATGTTTCTTTATTCTTACCTAAGTTGTATCTTTTATTTTATTGTACAAAACCACACACGAACCAAAGACTTGGTCTGTCTCTGTTTGATGCTGCATAAGGAGCAAAGTACAGAAAAGGTATCAACATCTGCCTCCTAGCCTTTGTTCACCTTATACTCTGAGCGGCCTTAAGTGGTGCTCTGGCCGGCACTCCTGGTGTGACCCTGGTTATCCAACCCTGAGTCAGCACCCTATCAGACAAATAGTGATCCTCTCCGACAGTGGCCTCAGTTTGTTCCAATTCATTTTATCAAATCAGGCTAATGTTCTGCTGCATGTTGTTCTGATGGGAGGCGGCTGAAGGTCTGAGTGTTTCTGGGAACAAACCCCAGCTGAGCTTGAAAAGCAACCTGCATTAAAAGACAAGCCTTTGGAGTATTTTGAATGAAAAAAACGTGAACAAGAAGGACAGAAGCAATTACTGAAGGTCACCACATCAACAAATGTGAGTGCACTGAGAGCATCATACCTGGTGGCTAACTGTTGCTACTAAGGCTATCAAGACATTCATTATTGGTAAAGAAATGATCCTGCCCACCACTAAAGACATTTGCCGTGAACTTCTAGGAGAGGCTGTGGTTAAAATTATAGCATAGATACCTCTTTCTGCTAACACCGTCACTTAGCACATTGAGGAAATAGCAGAGGACATCGAGACACAAGAGGATTAATACATCTCCGTGGTACGCACTCCAGGCTGACGAGTCTACAGATATTGACAACAAGCCAATACTACTTGTTTATGTGCAACATCTTTATAAAACTCTGTTCCCATTTCTGACATCGTATTTGTGTGAAGTGGGGTTTACCGCAGTGACAGCAACCAAAACAAAATGACGGAGTAGAACAGACATAAACAGCACACTTCAGGTGTCATTGTCTTCCATTACCTCTAGATGGATCGTCTCGTTTCAGAGAAACAAGTTCAGGACTCCCACTGATTCAGTGTTATGGTGAGTTGTATTTTTCATGCAGTTTATATTTGTTTTTGTGATGTATCTTATTTTGAAAGCATGTTTAAACGTTACCATAGCGACCAGAGAGTGTTCAGGGACAGAGAGGATGTGACTCACGTTGTGTTGCTGTCGCAATGTTACGAGGATGCTGCTAATAAAGTTGGACACAATGGATTCAAGTTTATTACTATATTTAAAAAATACCAGTTTTATGCTGCTCATATCATTTTACTTTGCTGTATTTATTCACCACACCTTAAAGGCCAGTCGTGAAAATATTGTCTGACATTAAACCGGTCTGGTCCACAAAAAAGGTTGGGGACCACTGGGCTAACATACAGGCTAACATACAGGCTAACAAGGCTTATATGATCACAGAACTGGAGTTTTGTCCAGTAAAACTATTTCTTGATATTTTAGTGAACTAGGATCTTACCCCTCTGCAGCAGGAGGTTGTTTTCCTTTAAACTGAAAAGGAAGATCCTTAGAATGGTCGCTGTTGAAGGACACACAACTGGATGCAGGTCCAGATCCAGGTCCAGGCCCAGAGAACTCTGGTCTCTGATGGATTCTGGTAGATAAAGAGGAAGATCGCCAGTCAGAGAATTTCATTTTAAATTCTTTCAGACATGAATCTTGTAGCAGAGTTTCAGAGTGATTTAATGATGGAACATATTTGGAACAATGACAGAACATTTGACACAACAGTCAGTAGTTTGATTTCACAGCTTACTTCTCTGCAGCAGATGATCTTTGATGATCTTTAAAGTTAATGAGGCGATCATTAGACCAGTCGCTCTTTAAGGACACACAGCTGGATGCAGGTCCAGGTATAGGTTTAGATTTAGGTATAGGTCTAGGTCTAGTTTTAGGTTCAGTTTCAGGTTCATGTCCAGGTCCAGGTATAGGTTTAGATTTAGGTATAGGTCTAGGTCTAGTTTTAGGTTCAGTTTCAGGTTCATGTCCAGGTCCAGGTATAGGTTTAGATTTAGGTATAGGTCTAGGTCTAGTTTTAGGTCTCGATCTCAGTCCAGGTCCAGGTCCAGGTCCAGGTCCAGGTCCAGGTGGATTCCTGTGAATAATGATGCAGCAGTGATGTGATGCTGAGCTCTGACATGCAGCAGAGTCCTGGACAGTTAGAGATGGTGGTCTCACCTCTGAGCTTTGCTCTGGTTCTCCTGTTCCCCACACAGAGAGCTTTTAGAGGGAGGGACTCCCTCCTCTCTGTCCTCACACTCATCCATGATGCTCAACTCACAGCAGCTCACACACACTTTCTACCTTCACCTGGACAGGAAACAAACATCATTGATCCACTCAGATCCTCCTGGAAAAGATCAGCTGCTGCACTTCTACTATCCGTCCAGCAGATGGAGTCATGGAGCTGCAGAGACTCACAGAGAAACCCAAAGTCAGAAAGACATGACGCAGTTTGTATTGTGAAGAAACAAAGAAACATCAGCAGCTGATCAAACTGACTGAAGTCAGTCAATAATATAATATAAATACTGACTGATTGCAACAAAGCAAAGCAAACTTACACTTTATTCAAAGCGCTGAAGAAGAAGAAGAAGAAGAAGAAGGTTTTCAGTCCACACCTGGACGCTCAGACAGATGATCTGTTTCCTGGAACCAGTCAGGACCATAGATATATACAAACACTAGGGCTGAATCCCAAACCGCCCCCTACACACAATCCCTACACACTACCCCTCCGTTTGCGCGTTCCCGCAGAGGGTCCTCCATATTAAGGGCCGTCCCAAACCGCGTAGTGCGGAGGGAGAGTGGACTGTTCAGCCCTTAAATAGCGAGTCTGCATCGATGCTCACTCTGGACAACTTTTTCAGGAAGTGCAACGTCAAAAAGGAGGATGAAACAAACATATTGATGTTGATGACAGCTGCAAGTGTGACTTCTTTTGAAGTGACACTCGGTAGTGGAGGGGGAGTGTGTAGGGGGCGGTTTGGGATTCAGCCTTCATGTAAGACGGAGTTGGCAGTGTCGTCACTTGGCGGCCATCTTAGGACAGGGGACTGCTCTGGCGCACTGTACTGTAGTCAATGGTAAGGTGGATGATTTCCTCACTTTAACACTCATAACTCGCTCAATTCTTGATTGATTTACAAACGGTTTAGTTCATTACAAACCTTATTAACGTGGCTATGATTCAGGCTCAATTCCGAAATCGCAGCTTTTCGTTTTGAAAAATGCGGCATAGTTGTGTGTCTTTTCTGCCTGGCTACTCACATTGAAGATGGTGTTACTCACAATCTGATTTTCAATTATTAGGTTTTCCTGAGACCAACGTTTTTTGAGAACCGAATCTTTAGGCGAAATTACATTCTTTGTGGTTGTGGTTGTATTTATTTGCTGGTTAAGAGACTTTGATTGAGACCTTAGACTTATTGTTTGTATACATCTATGCCTGGATTAGTTAGCCTGCAGCCGAAATGCATTGTGGGTGATGTAGGCACCAGGTTCATGAAAAGAAACGACAACATCTCTGTTTGTTGTGCATTGATTTTGGTTGAGCTTTGTTTTTAATCTGTGCATTAGAAAGCTGATAGTAATAAAGAAGTACAATGCTAAATAATAAAATTACATTTACATCCATTTATGCTGAAAAAAGATATCTGTGTTCATTTTTATTTTTTTGCAGTGGCAGCCTGAAGTTTAGAGAAGTGGAAGGTCCTCGCTGCAGTCCTCAAACCAGCAGGATAAAATTGTGAAGATTACAATATAAGTATAAACCATAAATTAAGAATAGTAAGACACTAAATAACCTTTGACTAAAAAGACAGCTAGCAGACAATTTTCATGCCTGAGATTTATCAAAAGCTTAACATGATACTGTGCAGCTAGTTAGAGATATTGGTCATCAACCTTTAATCTTGTTTTTTTAAGAAGGCTGGATTAACTTAAAAATTGCCCACTCCATTGTTGTAACTTCAGTTGGTTATGGGACACTGCAAAAATCCTGGAAAATGATTTATTGAAAAGTGTGGGAACCTTATTATTTTTCATTATTTATTATTTATTTTTTGTTCAAATGTCATTATTTTTTCATTTTAGCATTACTTTTTTGTTATTTGTTCATCATCATTTATTTATTTTGTCTATTTGAATATTGTAAATATTAAAGATTGACAGTATAATATCTGTGTGTGTATAGCTATTTCTTTATTACCTATCTACTTAATATAAGTTTTATATGAATTCAATGGTTTTAATTATTCTTATGTAAGCAGTAAAAGAAGTACATCTCTGACGTTTAGAACAAACCAAGCTGTTCTAAAATCGATTGAAAATTGAGCAATCTACAGTGATTTTAAAATCCATGCTCCATTGACTTTAATGTTATGAGTGATCGAGCAGCCCTGTCCCAAGATGGCCGCCATGTGGCGACGTTGCTCTCCATAGGCTGACAGCGCTCATGAGACATCGAGGCTGAATCCCAAACCGCCCCCTACACACTCCCCCTCCACTACCGAGTGTCACTCCAAAAGAAGTCACACTCGCAGCTGTGGAGGGCACCTATTATTGAAGGGGGAGGGTATAAATACGATCGTCAGGAATGGGACGCCCTGTCGCCTCACCAGAAAACGGAAGACGTCATCGCCATGGTAACACAAAGACGCCTACTGTCTTGGCTGTAGCGCTGTGGCACAGGTTGCAACTAACAAGGATCGCTGCTGCTTCCAGAAGACGAAAGCATCCCACTTTTTTTCACTCACGTTTTCCAGTCCTATTATCTGGCATTTCAAATCCAACAAATGAATGAATGAATGAATTCAGTCAGTTGTGTTCAAATTTTAAGGTGTCAGGGGGTGCACAATTAAATCAAACATCAGCAGAGAAGAAGATTTGTTTCTTTTATCTTTTTCCACCACTCTTTTTGTGATGTTCTGTTAGTGTGAAAAAGGCGTGGGAGAAATAAAGGACGCTTGTGGAACTTACATCAATATGTTGTTTCCTCCTCCATTTCGACGTTGCACTTCCTGAAAAAGTTGTCCAGAGTGAGCATCGATGCACTGTTGCCAACTCCTCAGCAAGGAAGTCGCTGTTGGCTGTCCCAAAAGTCGCTAGAAGTCGCTAAATGACGTCATCGCCTAATTTGCATATTTCCCAGTTTGCATGTAATTGTAATCAACGTTGTAGGAGAGAGGAATAACATTGTGGAAGAGACCAAAAAGTGAATATAAAACACCCAAAATATGTTTTTTCACTAGAGGCTAAATGCTGTGGTTTATTTTAGCATGACAGTGAAGAAACATTTTCATTTATATTCCGCTCCATAAGTCTGGATGGGATCTGTAGTGACTTTGCGCATGCGCGATTCATCTGCCGTCTGGCCACGGAGTGATGTGGGTCTCCCCCTCCCCTCACTGGGACTGCAGGGGGGTCACTGGACTGACAGCCTGTGCTCTGGGAGGGGGAGAAGCTCTCAGCAGCACCTGCTGCTTGTTGAAAACAGTAACTGCAGAATGAGCTGAGTTTTCCTATCAGAGTCTCCAAAACGGCAGAAAAAGTCGCTAGATTTGTCGCTAGTCACTTTTGACAAAAAAAGGTCGCGAGGAGCTTTGAAAAGTTGCTAGATTTAGCGAGAAAGTCGCTAAGTTGGCAACACTGCATCGATGCAGACTCGCTATTTAAGGGCTGAACAGTCCACTCTCCCTCCGCACTACGCGGTTTGGGACGGCCCTTAATATGGAGGACCCTCTGCGGGAACGCGCAAACGGAGGGGTAGTGTGTAGGGATAGTGTGTAGGGGGCAGTTTGGGATTCAGCCCTAGTGTTTGTGTATTCACCTTATTCAGGAAGTGAGGCAGGGCGGCGCCATTTTTGAGATCGACTTCCGGTTGACCGTCTTCGCACTACAACAACATCGAGTCCTCTCGCTACTGTAGCTACTTTTAACTATTCTTTTAAGCGATTTTAACATGTTTGGCATCAATTGCGCTGTCCGTGGGTGCCACAACAACTGGGGAAAGATGAAGCTTTCTCTCTCTCAGAATTGTTTAGAGCACGGAAAGGTTAGATCTGAATGCTGCGGACCAGCTCATGGCTATGTAAACACACATCTTGCATCGGTCACTGTCAGCGCAGCTACAGCGATTCTACCAAAGTTCAGTTTCCACTAAAGACCTAGCTATGCCATCAGTGAGGTAAAAAGATACTCTCTGCTATTTTGAAACGTTGTTATGACTGCGGTTTGGTCAGAATCAGTTTTTTGTTGCTCCAGGGAATTAGCATTAGCTTGTGACAGGGCTAATAACACAGTAAACCGCAGGAGCTGTTTCAGAAATGACAATAGCAACCTACGTTTGCACAACCACATCGTATATACATGAATCAAATAAAGTTTTATTCAAATCAACATACCTTCCATAATATCGCAGCAGCGTGACTGCAGGACCGTCCCAACCCAGCGATACAGGAGCATCCCCTGGTCTCCACCACTCCATGTGTGAGGAGGTACTAGCCTGACTCAGGCTGACATTAGCTTTAAGAAACGTATATTCCCGTTCTTGATGTAACAGAACAGCGCCGACTTTACCACTGTGCAAATATTGATAGGCTTCAGTGCTCTTATAATTCCTCATAGCTGAGCGATCAACGTCAAGAGACAACACGAAATAGTTAAAAATATCGCCATACATGACTTGTGGCCACTTTTTCATGTCATCCTCCCACTCTGTAATAAGTCGCGGATGAGGCAGACTTGATCCATTTCTGTTTTTTAAAGAGGTTTTCGTTACTTCCCACATCACTTTCTCAGTTGTAAACACCACCATGACCGAGTTACCGGAAGTGCTACTCAAAACAGGAAGTCCCGCCCGTTGGAAAATGGGCGGAGCTGAATAAGGTGAATATCTATGGTCAGGACTCCACCTGTGAGGAAGCAGCTGGCAGAGTTTCGCAATAAGAGCACAATTTACAGACTGTAGAATAAAGATGACGTAGCTACCATCATTTAGCTGCTGCTGCTAACAACATTAGCCTCCATAGAGGAGATAAACTCTCCAGGTCAGTGTTAAAGTCATCTCAGTACCTGGTTGTCCTCTTCTCCACATCTGGACATCATCACATCTAAAGCAGTGACCTACGTTACTGTAGCTGAAGTTCCTGTAAGTTAACATCAGACTGGAACCTCTGATCAGAAACATGTTCTAACATCGGCTTTTAAAGTTTTTCTTAAATCTCTTTTCATGACTCTTTACATTGTAGATGTAGAAACTGAAGCTGTCATGAAAAGTTCCATCTTTGAGCACAACAAAAAAAAATAATTAAGCAGAAGTCAACTGGTGATATTTTCTGATTATTTGTAGCTGATTGTCACAATAATACAAAGTAAAAGACGTAAAATGCTTTTATTGTGAAATATTTGGTCACACAAGTGAAACAAAAGGGTGATTTTTTTGTTGAACTTTTATAACTGGTTGAGCAGCTTTGACAAGTTGAAGCACAAAAATCTAAACTATGTTTTGTGTTACTGTGAGGTGCAGCTTTAAGTTGTGTAACAGAAGTGTGTGTGTCCGACTGAACAGCAGGTGAAATGTTGCCACGGCAACAACAACAACGAACGCCGTGGATGAAACCCGACAACAAGGACTGAACACACAGCAGGTTTGTTCTGTTTCTGTCTTTAAAAGCTTTCTTTTAGTTATCCTAAATCTACCAGCAGCTACAGACTTTCTGTTACCAAACACTGATGGATTCAATCTGAATTTCTCTTCCTGCTTCTCATTTTTCTTCATCAGGAACATTTTCAGGTTTTAATCCTCCACTTCCTCACTGCTGCTTTTTGGATTTTAAACTGATTCTGCTGTTTTGTTTTCCTCTCTGCACTGTAAAATAAAATAAAATCTGTAAATAAACTAAAAAAATTCTGGCAGCAGGATTATGTGAAATACTGTAACATCCTAAAACTACAAACTACACCAGTAATTATCTGTCACATGTTTTTTTTTTCTATTTAATCTGATTGAAATACAGTAAAAGTCATTTTATGGTCAGATGTTGCAAAAGAATTATTTTGTGTAAAAATACAGATTTTTATTTATTTTTTATTGTGGGCATTATTCACAGCTTTGGCTTGTTTTATTTTATTGTATTTTTTTACTGTCAACATGTAAATTAATACCTTTTTCTATGATTTTAACAGATATTATTTCTAATTTAACAAAACAGGAAAAATTAACAGTTAAAACAATTATTTACATTTTTCATTCTTTCATATAAATAATTATTCTTGAAATAATGTTCAAATAACAGTAAATATCTTTAAAATACATATTTGCTTATTTAAATACAATAGAGCTGTGAATTTATTGTCAAATGTCAAAAATGTTTTTAATATTTTAAAATAATATTTTACATTTGCTGCTATTCGAAGTTAAAAAAAATTCTAAACAAACATTGGGAGTCAAAAATGGTAAATATTTTTTTAAATTGTCATTTTACAGGTTTTATTTATTTGGTGAATTACAAATAATATTCTGTCAAATCACAAGAAAAATTAAAAATCAAGAAAAAACTACACTAACACTAAAAAACAGGCCAAAACTGTAAATAATGTCTAAATCAAGAATGTGTGTTTTTATAAATAATAACTTATTTGTGTGACTGTAAAAATACACCATTTTACTGTTTTTAAATCAGCTATAAAAGGTTATTATTTTGCATATAATATTCAAATAATGACAATACAGTCGTCCCTTGTTTATTTCGGGTTTGTGGAACATAACTCCTGTGATAACCCATAAAGTAGCAACTATATTTGTTTTATTTGTACATATTTTAAGGCTTTACACACGTGGACAAAATTGTTGGTACCCCTCAGTTAAAGAAGGAAAAACCCACAATTCTCACTGAAATCACTTGAAACTCACAAAAGTAACAATAAATAAAAAAAATTGAAAATTAAATAATCAAAATCAGCCATTACTTTTGAATTGTTGATTAACATAATTATTTAAAAAAACAAACTAATGAAATAGGGCTGGACAAAAATGATGGTACCCATAACTTAATATTTTGTTGCACAACCTTTTGAGGCAATCACTGCAATTAAACGATTTCTGTATTTGTCAATGAGCGTTCTGCAGCTGTCAACAGGTATTTTGGCCCACTCCTCATGAGCAAACAGCTCCAGTTGTCTCAGGTTTGATGGGTGTCTTCTCCAAATGGCATGTTTCAGCTCCTTCCACATATGTTCAATGGGATTCAGATCTGGGCTCATAGAAGGCCACTTTAGAATAGTCCAACGCTTTTCTCTCAGCCATTCTTGGGTGTTTTTGGCTGTGTGTTTTGGATCGTTGTCCTGTTGGAAGACCCATGACCTGCGACTGAGACCAAGCTTTCTGACACTAGGCAGCACATTTCTCTCCAGAATGCCTTGATAGTCTTCAGATTTCATCGTACCTTGCACACTTTCAAGACACCCTGTGCCAGATGCAGCAAAGCAGCCCCAAAACATTACTGAGCCTCCTCCATGTTTCACCGTAGGGACAGTGTTCTTTTCTTCGTATGCTTGGTTTTTGAGTCTCTGAACATAGAGTTGATGTGCCTTACCAAAAAGCTCCAGTTTGGTCTCATCTGTCCAAAGGACATTCTCCCAGAAGCTTTGTGGCTTGTCAACATGCATTTTTGCAAATTCCAGTCTGGCTTTTTTATGAGTTTTTTTCAGCAGTGGTGTCCTCCTTGGTCGTCTCCCATGAAGTCCACTTTGGCTCAAACAACGACGAATGGTGCGATCTGACACTGATGTACCTTGGCCTTGGAGTTCACCTTTAATTTCTTTGGAGGTTGCTCTGGGCTCTTTGGATACAATTCCAACGATCCGTCTCTTCAATTTGTCATCAATTTTCCTCTTGCGGCCACGTCCAGGGAGGTTGGCTACTGTCCCGTGGGTCTTGAACTTCTGAATAATATGAGCCACTGTTGTCACAGGAACTTCAAGCTGTTTAGAGATGGTCTTATAGCCTTTACCTTTAAGATGTTTGTCTATAATTTTTTTTCGGATGTCCTGGGACAATTCTCTCCTTCGCTTTCTGTTGTCCATGTTCAGTGTGGTACACACCTTTTCACCAAACAGCAGGGTGACTACTTGTCTCCCTTTAAATAGGCAGACTGACTGATTATGAGTTTGGAAACACCTGTGATGTCAATTAAATGACACACCTGAGTTAATCATGTCACTCTGGTCAAATAGTTTTCAATCTTTTATAGAGGTACCATCATTTTTGTCCAGGCCTGTTTCATTAGTTTGTTTTTTTTAATAATTATGTTAATCAACAATTCAAAAGTGATGGCTGATTTTGATTATTTAATTTTCAATAAATTTTTATTTATTGTTCCTTTTGTGAGTTTCAAGTGATTTCAGTGAGAATTGTGGGTTTTTCCTTCTTTAACTGAGGGGTACCAACAATTTTGTCCACGTGTGTATATGGAATGAAAGCTGGTGGAGAGCATGAAGAGACATCAGAAACAATGGTTCTGAATCAGGACTAACTCCTGTTGGATCATGGGACTAAAACAGACAGAAAAGAAAACATGGAATCATAAAACCTGTTTTTGGCAGAATAATGCCATAGATACTGATGGATATTGGTTATTATCCAGAAAACCATGAAAAATGTCTGATATCAGCTCTGAAATTAAACTCTCATGAGGTATTTTTGTTGTTATCTTTATATTTGTCCAAACTAATGAACCTTTAGTGGTACCATTAAAATGAACAAGAAATCAAAGAAAACAAGGTGGTCTACTCATTTTTTCCATGACTGTTTATCCAGTAACTGTTTTTATATAAAAACATGAACATGCAGGGCTGTGTTATTACATCTGATTCCATTTCATTGTTTTTCACGGTAAAGATAACCAGAGCAGATGAACCGAGGCGGTGACGTCATCAAGTACGCTGGTGTTCCAAATGAACATGAACCAGGATGAGTTCTCCTGTTCTCAGGAGTTACTACTTCAGAGTTGTACTTGCAAGTCTGAACTCGGCAAGTATACGAGTACGGACTTGGAATTGAGAAACGATTTGTACTGAAGAAACAAAGAAACATCAGCAGCTGATCAAACCAATCAATAATCTATTATAAATACTGACTGATTACAGTGAATCAATAACCTGATAATCATATTGATCCATGTTTAAACAGCAGTGATCCAGAGTTTGTGGTGAAATAAGAAGTGAACATGTAGAAACATGACAGAGCAGAAACAAACAGCAACATTACTGAAGTTAAAGCAGCAAACAAAGCAAACTTACACTTTATTCAAAGCGCTGAAGAAGAAGAAGAAAGTTTCCAGTCCACTCCTGGACGCTCAGACAGGTGATCTGTTTCCTGGAACCAGTCAGGACTCCACCTGTGAGGAAGCAGCAGGCAGAGTTTCACAATAAGAGCAAATTTTACAGACTGTAGAATAAAGATGACGTAGCTACCGTGACATCACTCATTGGTTTCTGCACTGAGAAAATGAAGCCAGAATATTACTATTTCCATAATAAACATACAGTTTGTCAACTTTAATACTAAGGAATTTTTGAAGTATCTTATCTGAAAAACATAAATAAATGTAAGTTTTGGTTTAATTTCCTTTTTTCTCCCCGTAAGATTCAGAAAGTATTTACACAAGCTGCTTCTTACTTCTTTTAATTTGACAATTTCTCAGCTTTTTACTTTCAGATAATGTTGAAATGTGATTTTTCTATGCTAATTTTGCATCTAAAATATGTGTGTGTGTGTGTGTGTGTGTGTGTGTGTGTGTGTGTGTGTGTGTGTGTGTGTGTGTGTGTGTGTGTGTGTGTGTGTGTGTGTGCGCCCAGGTGCTGGCTATGGTTGTGGGGACCTCATGTCCCCACAACAATAGGAAAACCAAGAGAAATGTCATTTGTGGGGACCTCATTTGGGTCTCCATGAGGGGAAACAGTGTTTTCTTGGCCATGTTGCTGTTACTGAAAAAAGTAAAAGTGCAAAAACGTTTCTTTAGGGTTAGGCATTGTTTTGGTCTGGGTTAAGGTTAGGGTTAGGGGTTAGATATGAATGGGTATATGGTTATGGGTATAAATTTAATTTTTTTGTTGTTTTTAGTCCCTGTATGGTTCAGATAGTGTTTAACAAACATGAAAACCAGCTTCTTATTTCATTACTGACACCGTATTTCAGCATTTTACTTTCAGATTGAGTTAAAATGTGATTTTTCTCTGTACACAAGGCTGAGAAAACATGAAATCTTGCTTCTTATTTTCCTATTTCAGTGCACTAGTGTCAGCTTTACATCTAGTATATATTTATAAACACATATCTGTGTGTTTTTTAACATTACAGGTGATGCAGATGTTTGTAATCTTTAATATCGTGGACGTTAGCAGGCAAAATGTTTCATCTAGCCACAGTTTATTCATAACCGTCTCCTCAAAATGTACATGAATTTCATTTTGGTTCAAAGCAGAGAGGACACTAACGTCGCGATATGAGTCCAAAGAAAGCTCATAACAGAGGAAAGCGATGACATTACAACGGGGATTCGTGAAACTGTCACGTAAGTTTTAGTTTCGGTTTCGTGCGCACCAACACGATTTCGTCATGTTTTTCGTGCCGCTCACCACGAAATGTTTTTCGCTGTGGTAATCACATCTGAAAGTGGTTTATACCGGCGGATTCATGACGATCTAAGCTGTCCATCGGCGTATACTGCTTGTGTGATCGTGTTTGCGGCCGCCGGCCGCCGGACATTCTTTAAATTCCTATGCAAATTGGTAAGTGTACCACCGACTTATGGTTAGGTTATGGTTAGGTTATGGTTAGGATTATGGTTAGGGTTATGTTTAGGAACGATGTCATGCAAAATATAGCGTTGGATTCGCCACGGTTTTACATTAAAAATATAATATACACATTCTTTTGAAATACGTTCTGAGTGGCACGAAAAGTCCGCCGTTTAAAATACATTGGTGCGCATTTCGTGGTGAGCGGCACGAAAAACATGACGAAATCGTGTTGGTGCGCACGAAACCGAAACTAAAACTTACGTGACAGTTTCACGAATCCTCGTGAGATCGGGCTGGACATGAAGAGGTTGTTGGAATTTATGACTGAGGAAATTTGTGCTGTCAAACTGCAGCAGAAAACCATCCTGGACTTGATGGGGGAGGTGAAGGCTCTACAGATCCAGAACACAGAGAAGGAACAGCATGTGTCAGACCTTTAGAGCAGAGACTTGGAGCAGCACTCCAGGACTAACGATGTGGTTGTGACAGGGCTCCACATCAAACCCCAGTCATACTCAGGCTGTGGCTGCTGACAACAGGGGGAGCCCAGTGAGCAGGATGTAACCTCCACGGAGCAGCAAGTGGCTGCTTTCCTTCAGTCCAAGAGGACTGAGGTTGACTGCATCAACATGGAGGGATGTCACCCCCTGAAATGACAGCGACACATCATGAGGTTTGTCAAGAGAAAACACAAAACTGCTCTGTTAAAACAAGGAAGGAAACTGAAAGGACCAAACGTCTTCATGAACCAACATCTGCCGTCATCTCCAGAAAAACACGCCTTACGAAAAAATAGGAAAAAATTCAAAACACATGGACCACAAGCTGCAAAATATTCATTAAACTGAACCAGAACAAGAAAAAGTTTGACCATCAGAAGCAAGGAGGAAGTGGAAAAATAGCAGAGATCATCAGCAACCCGACTGTAAGGTCTGATCAAGAGACTCAATTCACAACACAATCATGACTCAGTCTGAAGGAGACATCTCATCTACATCTGGAGACAGAGATCATATCATCCAAAGGATCACAGATCAGGAGAAACTACAGCTGAGAACATTTCATTACACAGATCATCATTTAGTGGACAATCATGTTTTCTGTTATATCAGTGACACCTGCTGCTACCATACAGATGAACAACACAACCAGAACTAAAAACAGATGATAAATTGTCAATAGTTCATTTCAATAGTAGAAACCTATATAAAAACTACAATTACATCAAAGAATTTTTAAGTAAATTTACAAAACCCTTCAAAATATCAGAAACATAAATTAATGATGATAAAGGAACGGACTTTAAATGGAAGGATGTGAATTAAACTGTATAAACAGAAAGAACAAGAGTGGAGGAGGAGTGGCTTTATTTGTGGACAATGATTAAAAACTATGACAACTGTTAATGACAACTTATTAGAATGTAGAACAATTGAAATCTGTAAAGAACAAAAGAAAAATGTGATAATAAGCTGTGTATATAGAGCACCAGGCTCAAGTATCGATGCATTTAAGGACTGGGTGAAGGAATGTTTTCTAAAGCGAATCAAAAAGTTATTTTCATCTGTGGTGATTCTAACATTGATATGCTGAATCCAAATAAGCATATAATAACTGATGAATTTATCAATACAATGTACAGTTTTTATTAAAAAATTATATGTTATGTGTTAATAACCCCATGTACATTTCAGTGTTTGCTAAAGAAAACTATAGTATTTTATTGTAGCGCTTATTGCCTATTTTTGCAATCAGTATAAGTTAGCTTCCAGTTGATGCTTTTGTTTTGAAGAGATTACTTTCTGTTTTAGCTGAGCGCGAGCTAGTTTAACCGCAATGAAAAGACTGTGAAGGAAAAAGTGGCATGGAGGCAAATCAGAGAGTAAAATGTGTTTGGTTCTTAGCAGCTCCTTTGATAGAGACACAAGGTCTGTGTTTGAGTAAAGAAGAGACATTTTAAATGTTTCATGAAACCAAATCTGTAAATTTGTAGAATTTTATTGCTGAAAGCAAGGTTAATTTAAGTTGTTAACAGTTGTAGGAGCATGGTATTTAGCTGACATTGTTTTATGTTTTCCTCAGCTCTTATCCTCCTGAGACCCTGCGTCCTCATATGAGGACATTACATTTTTGCTGTTCTACACCATGATGCTTTATTTCTAAGAATGTTGACCCATTATTCTCATCCGGGGGCCCTGCCTGCGCCATCTAGTGGTCTCATAATGAAATTATGCTAATTTGGGGAAAAACAAGATGGTGGGAATTCAGCAAAAGGGAATCAAACAAGGGGGGAGGGGGAGAAAAATGGAAGAGAAACACAGGAGGGAATAGGATGCATAAAAGTCTGAACTAGAGCGCTTACAAGCAGAAAAGGAAAGACAAGCTGCACATGCAAACTTAGAGATTTACAACAGGGAATTAAAAGTTGATATGGACAGACATTTAATGATACAGAATGATGACTTCTGTCAACCGAAACTCTGCACAATCAGCCCCAGTGCTCTCAACAAGTTCATACCTGCTCATGCAACAATATGCATCCATTCCAGTTAACAATCCTGTACAACAACCACACCCTCAAGTTAACACTCCATCGCCTCCTACAGACATTTCCCAGCTGGCTAAAGCTATCAAGACAAAATCACTGTAAACAGAATCCCAGTGCCCATCGTGTTCAGCAGAGATCCAATCACTGACATGAATGGAAGGTTTCCTTCATCTCACTGGTGGACTGTAAAGGTAAATCTCCTGCTGATAAACTTCACCTGTTATAAAGGTATATCTTTGGTCCAGCACTTAACTGTCTTGAGGGCACATTTTATCATAGTGACAAAGATGCATGGAAAAGGTTTGATTTGCATATGGTTGCCAATCAGTAACAGAGGGTAATACAACAAAGAAGAAAATGTGGTTGAATCAAGAAGTCTGGCAGACGGATGCAAACAGCAAAGATGCAACAACAAAAGGTAAGAGGGGGGTCTGACAGACAGAAATAAATGACAAAAGATAAAAAAATTGTGGATAACCATGGGAAATGGAATGAAGGAGTGGCATGTGGTACCAGAGAGTATCTGCAGCAAACAGTGTGTACTATCTTCTTCATCGTTGTTCAAAGGTCTCAGAGCCCTACAAATGTTACTCCAACCATAGAAAATGATCTGAACGTCACAAAGGTTGGTCAGTCAGGTAGTACCTCCATGATTGGGTTTCTACTGCCCAGAGTCTGTCTAAAGAGCATTTAGTGTACGCTTTATTCGACACATAAAGTGACAACACATTTGTTAGTGAAGAGGTAGCTAATCAGTTACAAGCAGATTCCCATCAGTTAAGCTCAAGTTAACCACACTGCTGGTTGACTGCCGGTCATAAGTCAGAGAGTATCAGAGTTACATGTGAGAGGTTACAACTCAGATGTTCACACTGACCTTCCACCTTCTTACACAAAATATTATATCCTGTTTAACTATGACAATAGACCCATGAATGAAACGTCAAAGCAATGTGCCCATCTGTCAGAGATTTTCGATAAATACTAATAAAATAAATATATATAATATATATATATAAATATATCATGATGAGAAAAAGAAAAAGGACTATGTTGCACACATGAATGACATAATTGAATGAAGAGAAGAAGAAATATACAACAAAGGAATACAAGGTGAACAATGCTACATCCCCCACCATGAACTTACAAAACTGTGTGTCGTATTTGACTGTTCAGCTAAACACAACGGATCAAGTCTCAGTGATCATCTCCTCCAAGGGCTGAACTTGATAAACAATCTGTGTGGCGCATGTCTGGCTAAAATCTGGGTATGCTACACAGAGTTTTGTAGTTTCAGAAATCTCATTAGTTGCTTTCTTTTCTTGATGCAGGCCAATAATTAGTGGTGGGCAAATGATACCGAGGCTTCGGAGCTTGTGTCACTCTTCCTGAAGCAGAGCTTGAAGCTTTGGACGTCATTGCTGCTTCACTTCATGTTTTCATCACGTCAAAATTTTTGAAGCGCTTCATAGGTTTGGAAAGTTTCAATGCATCCTGAGCCAATGAGAGCTGGTTTGACAGTTTTGAGTGGTTTAGTGCTATACAAGTCATATATGACATCATTATTCTTCAGAGATGTTGGGTTGTGAGGAGGTAGGAGTTTGGACAGTGAATCTGGTGTATTTGGCGATTTTCATGGCAAATATAAGCAGGAAACAGTGTTCTAAGGTTGAGATTGTCCTTCTCAACCCGCCTGGCCAGCAGCAGATGGGTCCCCCCCACATAAAGAACTGGGTTCTGCTCAAGGTTTTTTCCCTGTTAAAGGGTGTTTTCCTTGCCGCTGTCGTCATTGGACTTGCTCAGGAGGTTCAGGCATATGGGTTCTGTAAAGCATCTTGAGACAATTGTGCTGTAATTGGCGCTATATAAATAAAACTGAATTGAATTGAATTCAACATTTTGATCTTTTACCACCAAATAATGCAGAATGCTTCTTACGCCCTACATTTTATATTTTAATTACTGAACTGTATTTTTCATTTTTAAATAAATCTCAAATTTACAATTAGTTGGAGGTGCGGTGTTTGCTCTACACACAAACGTTTTCTTAGATCACATCATCCACGCTGAGTAGAGACACTTGCGTACCAGACTTGATGACAACCTGCCCAGAAAACCAGTGACTCTGTCAACACTGGAAACCTGACAATAAGCTATAAATGTGTCCAAATGAATAATATGGAAATCAGGAAGAATCTCTTATCCTGTGACAGACTTTTAGGTCAATTATTTTTAAAGCTTAAAGCTCTCAATGAACCTGAACCAGCATGTGAAGCTTCATATTCTGTCATTTAGATTGATTTTTTTATTTAATCTGTAATGTATTTTCAAGTTTGGTTGAGTGTGTCTGCATATTAGTTTATGTTTGTTTTTTAGTTTATTTTTAAACTGTTTTACTCTATTTAACTATGAACTTAATTGGACTTCTAAGTGTCCAACAAGCATTTTTTATTTTAATGTGTAATGATGATATAATCATTGTTTAGTATAAATGAACAAAACACATGAATGACCACAGTCAGTGCATGCATCGAGCTCTTTAGAGGTTGCTATGGCTTCAGTTGTCCACCAGATGTCACTAAAGCCTTGAAGCTTTGAATCTTTTTCGGCACAATTGTTTGGAAAGCCTCAGTGCTTCTTGAAGCTTCACCTGCCCATCACAACAATAATTTGACCCTTCTGGGACGGATTAACATCCTTTCATGACCACAGGATATGTCTTCCAACATGGTTGTTATAGAAATGAGAAGCTCCTCACTTCATCAGCTCGGGTTAAATAAGATGTTGAAGCTGAAACGTATTCATCACTGCAGTAATTATCCAATGGAAGGCTCTTACCTATTTGCTTAGTTAAATCCAGGTAGTGATTTCTTTTTTTGACATTCAGTGTATATTGATCAGCCTCTCCACACATGTTGGTCTTTAGTCCCATTAAACTAATTCAGGTGTTTTCTGACTCTGGTCTTCTGTGATCAATCATTTCTGCTGAGTCCTATTGGAAAACGATACACGTTCATTTGCAAACACATCCTCTTCCATGATATCACCGCTCTATATCTTTAAAACAGAAGCTGAGCTCACGTTTTAACATCTTGTCAGTGACTTACAGGCAGGCAAAGGTAGGATGATAAATTACACTTAATTTCATTAGATTGAGATATCATTAGATATCTGTTTAGCTTCAGCTCACTTCTGTTTACTTGCACTCTTTGTAGTTTGTTTCTAAATTACTTTGAACTCAACACTTCAATAGACTCTGTGATAATAGCAACGAGTAAATTAACATTTACCTGCACTAACATGTGAGAAGAAGCCGGGGTGCCTCCAGACATGAGCTGAAAACGAGGTGGACACAAGACTTGATAAATATCATACTGATATAATTTGGTTTATCTGATACAGGTGTGTTGTGGTTTTTACAGTGACTCCTGTTCAATATAATCTAGAAGAAAAGATGCTGTACTTGAGGGGGAAAGTTCACCTTAAACATCTTTAGTTTATTGATCATTTCAATATTGAAAATTCTGCCCATGTGTGATGAAAATGTTTCTATTTACAGCCAGTTATGGTGCAATAAAATGAATTTTCATGGACAAACTGACTGAACGGTGTGGGGAGACTGTCTTTATGCCAGAGGTGATTGGGATGAGCTGCAGCTGCTCTCCATCAGCGCTGATCACCTCCAGCGGCTATGACAAGGAGTTTTCTTTTCACTGAAGCACTTCCAGCTTAAAGTACCACATTTACGCAAAGCATGCATTAGTCTGGGATTCTAACATGAACCTTTAAAGGTGTTTAATAAACACATTAAGTACATATTTTCTCTTCTTTCTTGAGTCTGTTTGCACATACACAATGAAATGCGATTAGTATAGATTAAAAATAAATGATATTTAGTCTTGATGAATCAAAATTTATCCACAGCAACCCTGTAATTAATCTGATTAAAATTTTTAATCATTTGACAGCACTATTTATAAATGTTTTATTGACTAAAGTAGAGGTTTATCATCACTAGTATTGCTGATAAAGGTACTGCATAGGTGTAAACATTATTTGTTTAGCAAGAGATAGTACTTCTGTATTCCAAGAAAGAACCAGAAATGTACAGAAAGTAGCTTGAAATGCATTTTTGAAGGGAAACAACAGTTTACTGTATACTGTACAATGGAATGGAAAACTACAAAACTCAGCTACAAAATACTTGTCTTCTCACATCGTTTGAATCATTGCTCCCACCAACAAGATGAATAACCTGGCAAAAAAAAGAACAGTAGAATAAAATAATAGATTTAAAACAAAGATATGAAGAACATATTAAACTCTAGTTAGCATATTTAGGACAGTATGCAAGTGTGTCTGTGTAACCCGCCTAAAGAAGGGTTAAACAATAATTTTTATTCATTTCTGATCATTATTTTTCTGCCAGGCAGGAGGCCTCGAGGAAAACCAAAGAGGAGGTTTATGGATGTGGTTAAGGAGGACATGAAGGTAGTTGGTGTGAGAGAAGAGGATGCAGAAGACAGGGTTAGATGGAGGCAATTGATTCGCTGTGGCGACCCCTGAAGGGAAAAGCCGAAAGGAGAAGAAGATTTTTTTTACACCTTACATTTATAAATACTGTGGGTTTTATTTTAAAAACCGGAAGTTTATTTTGTATGAGACCGGAGGTGGTATACGAAACTATTCGACGTAGCTTAAATCGCTAATTCATGGACTGAGCACTGCTTTTGTTTCTCCTGTGAGAGTTAAAAACGAGAGTAAAAGGTATGAAAACCTGCTTGTTTGGTACGAAAACTAAGAAATTATTTATTAAATGATATAAACCGATTAAAATTCCGCTCTAGAAGTTGGAGAACCGTCGAAGAAACACTTTTAATTGTCCAAAACCACCTTCTTGGTAAGCTAGTTCCCGCTTGTTCCTAATAAGTGTGTCTGTGGAAATACCACGAGGTGACCATGCTAGCTGCAATTAAATGTGTGTTGTAGATTTTATGTTGTTTTTGAAGAATGTAATTTACTAAAAAGCATTTATTTGATGGTTTGAGTTCATATTGATCCGTCCTGTATCGCTAAAATAAGCACATTGTGAGACTTTTACACGGTGAAGTGCCGAGTCACCTTCCTATGTGACTGAAGGTTAAAGATATACTCAGTAGAAAGTAATAGTGATCATACAGTTGCTCTTTATTGTAATTACAGTTGGTTAAAATGGTATATTCTGACACTATGAAACATTTATTGTCAAAATAACGCTGGTTATCTACCTGTAAACGATAGTATTTTGTTTTCCTAATAAAAAAGATAGATTTTAATGTTGTACAACACTTTGAATGAATCTCATTGGATAATATTCCATCAGAACCTGGACTATAGAGCTGTTCTGTAAATACAGGTCAGGTCTTATTTGATGTGAGGAAAAAGTGAAGCTCCAGTCCTGGTGTCCAACGAGGCTGAGCAGAGATCCAGTTGATGGAGAGCCTCCCAGTCCAACTTTGAGCCTCCACCACACCATTCAGAGGATTCTGTGGTAGGATTGTGTCAGTCCTACTGACCGACACCAACCAGAGTCTACTTTGGATACTTTTCCTTGACTTTGACTTCCCCCTGACTTATTGACCTGAACTTTGATTGGATCCACAACGAACCAGTTCCAGAGAAACATCTTCAAATGGACATTTTATTTTTTTCTTAGTTCATTGGGCCCATCGGTGTTGCATTGTTATCATGTTATAAACTGTTCAAATAGTTTGTCAGAACTAAGAAGTTCACAGTAACAACTTCTATCTGTGTCCTGTGGTTATTGCTATTACTCCTAGCTCCTACCAACCTAGGTAGCAACGTGTACATACCCAGAAGTGGGTTACATGTGCATGGACTTTACAGATGTATTTCTCACATGTGCAGCACATGATATTTGTTTTAACCCTGAAAACTGCACTGATGGCTTCAGCAAAGAGAGAACTGGTGGTGCTGTCATCTGCAGCACCTTTATAGCCTCTGAACTCATTCCTCGTTAGTAAACGATGCTTTCACATGCTTTCTGCGGGGCATTAAAAATCATTAAATTGAATTCTCAGTGGCATTAAAAATGATTCCTGCAGTTTCCAAGAAAAAAAAGATAATATATAATAATAATATAATAATGATAATAATATATAATTATAAACTGCGATTTGCCATGTCCATCTGTGTAAACATGTGAAACCATTGCGATAATTGTTCCGGCTGATTCGGTACGATTTCTGTAAAACCGGATGTTTGGAAAGTGACGGACTGGACCAGGTAGAGGAGAGCTGGGAAATGGGGAAATGTAAATTCCAGCAAAAATGTCTAGAAAACGTTAGAGTTCCTGTATAGAAGAGTATCGACATGACGGGTCCAAAAAATATTTGGTCACGTGATCTATATGCGCCATTTTATTTCCAATTCATGAATCCTGGTGTAGTGGCACTCTCTGTCTTCAAGGTTCGTTGTACCACCTTTGCAGCTTGTCTAACAACCAGTATTTGAATCACTCGACTGAAAACAAGTCTTCTTTTAAGATGTTTACTTGAAGAACTCAAAAAATACATTTACAGAAAAACTAAAAGGCTCGGCACAGACGGTCAAAAAACTGTGTTGCTTCCATCATGTCCAGCTGCAATCGTAACGTGCATGAAGGCAACACCAAATCACGTATTACGTAGTGGAAGCCAAAATTACGTTGCAAAATAAAACTCTCTTTTTATATTGATTAAGTTATTCATTCTATGAAATATAACAATCATCCTGAATTCCTTAAAATGAAATTAAGCATATTTTAAACAGTTTCAATCTAAATTATGATTTTATATGAATTTCCCATTAACTGGCTCTTACACCTGGGTTTTCCTGTTCACATTGTTTACACCACAGAGAGTAATTCCAGGTCTTCCAACGCTTCCTAAATACCTGAAAAATGACGGTCTGTTGTGCCTTTGGGTGCACAAATCGGTCAGAGGAGGGATTCCACATGTTTGGATTTCCCAGTGATCCTGAAAGAAGGAAACTGTGGGAAAATAAAGTCCAGAGAGTGGGATGGCCAGGTTAGTCCCATGTATGTACTTTCATGTTATGAGATGAACATGAGAGAGATGAAAATAGATAAAAGAGAGAGGTGAAAAGATATATGAAGAGAGAGAGAGAGGAGGATAGATGAAAAGAGGGAGATGGGAGATAAGATGAAGAGATAGAAACATGGAATAGCTTGAAGATGAGAAGAGAAGAAAAAAGTTGAGATGAAGAGAAATGAAAAAAAGATAAAACGTAAGATGAGACGATGGAGAGAACCTATATACACACGTGGACAAAATTGTTGGTACCCCTCAGTTAAAGAAGGAAAAACCCACAATTCTCACTGAAATCACTTGAAACTCACAAAAGTAACAATAAATAAAAATTTATTGAAATTTAAATAATCAAAATCAGCCATCATTTTTGAATTGTTGATTAACATAATTATTTAAAAAAACAAACTAATGAAATAGGGCTGGACAAAAATGATGGTACCCATAACTTAATATTTTGTTGCACAACCTTTTGAGGCAATCACTGCAATTAAACGATTTCTGTATTTGTCAATGAGCGTTCTGCAGCTGTCAACAGGTATTTTGGCCCACTCCTCATGAGCAAACAGCTCCAGTTGTCTCAGGCTTGATGGGTGTCTTCTCCAAATGGCATGTTTCAGCTCCTTCCACATATGTTCAATGGGATTCAGATCTGGGCTCATAGAAGGCCACTTTAGAATAGTCCAACGCTTTTCTCTCAGCCATTCTTGGGTGTTTTTGGCTGTGTGTTTTGGATGGTTGTCCTGTTGGAAGACCCATGACCTGCGACTGAGACCAAGCTTTCTGACACTAGGCAGCACATTTCTCTCCAGAATGCCTTGATAGTCTTCAGATTTCATCGTACCTTGCACACTTTCAAGACACCCTGTGCCAGATGCAGCAAAGCAGCCCCAAAACATTACTGAGCCTCCTCCATGTTTCACCGTAGGGACAGTGTTCTTTTCTTCGTATGCTTGGTTTTTGAGTCTATGAACATAGAGTTGATGTGCCTTACCAAAAAGCTCCAGTTTGGTCTCATCTGTCCAAAGGACATTCTCCCAGAAGCTTTGTGGCTTGTCAACATGCATTTTTGCAAATTCCAGTCTGGCTTTTTTATGAGTTTTTTTCAGCAGTGGTGTCCTCCTTGGTCGTCTCCCATGAAGTACACTTTGGCTCAAACAACGACGAATGGTGCGATCTGACACTGATGTACCTTGGCCTTGGAGTTCACCTTTAATTTCTTTGGAGGTTGCTCTGGGCTCTTTGGATACAATTCCAACGATCCGTCTCTTCAATTTGTCATCAATTTTCCTCTTGCGGCCACGTCCAGGGAGGTTGGCTACTGTCCCGTGGGTCTTGAACTTCTGAATAATATGAGCCACTGTTGTCACAGGAACTTCAAGCTGTTTAGAGATGGTCTTATAGCCTTTACCTTTAAGATGTTTGTCTATAATTTTTTTTCGGATGTCCTGGGACAATTCTCTCCTTCGCTTTCTGTTGTCCATGTTCAGTGTGGTACACACCTTTTCACCAAACAGCAGGGTGACTACTTGTCTCCCTTTAAATAGGCAGACTGACTGATTATGAGTTTGGAAACACCTGTGATGTCAATTAAATGACACACCTGAGTTAATCATGTCACTCTGGTCAAATAGTTTTCAATCTTTTATAGAGGTACCATCATTTTTGTCCAGGCCTGTTTCATTAGTTTGTTTTTTTTAATAATTATGTTAATCAACAATTCAAAAGTAATGGCTGTTTTTGATTATTTAATTTTCAATAAATTTTTATTTATTGTTACTTTTGTGAGTTTCAAGTGATTTCAGTGAAAATTGTGGGTTTTTCCTTCTTTAACTGAGGGGTACCAACAATTTTGTCCACGTGTGTAAGATGAGATGATGAATAAAAGAGATGAGAGATGATATGAACACTAACTGAGAGAGATGAAGAGAGATAGTTAAAGAGAGAGAAGGTAAAAACAAAGAAAAGTGAAGGAGATGGGGGCACCAAAAGAATATACCAGAATGCTGAAGCAAATTATTTTGCATTGCTCAAATAAGTCGACATAAGTGTCCCTTCCCCCTTTCTGTTTCTCCTGTCTTCATACACAAATCTGTCCTCTAAACTGTAAAAAAAAATCATTATTATTGATCATAATAATAATATTATTGACAACTTTACACTGGCAAACGTTCATTTTTGGAACGAGCGCCCCCTACTGACCCTACAGAAAGTCTGTTTTCTGAGTTCCCTTGATGGTCAAATAAACTCTTTTCCTCGGGTTATTATCAAGGCATGCCCCACAGCCTGGAACTTCTATATCCTAAGAAAGTAGCAGAAATGTACAGAAAGTAGCTTGAAGTATATTTTTGAAGGTAAACAACAGAGTACTGTAGTACAATGGAATGGAAAACTAAAAAACTACAACAACAAAATACTAGTCCCCTCACATCTTTAGAATCATTGCTCCCACCCACAAGGTGCATAACCTGCAAAAATAATGAGAATAAAATAATAGACGTAAAACAAAGATGTGAAGAACACATTAAACTCTAATTAGCATGTGTAGGACAGGATGCAAGTGTGTGTGGAACCCGCCAATAGAAGGTTAAATCATATTTTCCACAAACTTCTGCTCATAATTTCTTTCCACCTTAACTTTATAAGTACTTTGGGTTTTATTTTCTCGTTTCCAGGGACCAACATCCATCGCTGAGGTACCGACATCAGACTGACAGGGTTTGTGGTTTAAAAACACGCGTGTGCTCGTTCACTGCAGAACATGACTTGTAGTTCACCAGATCTCAGCCACTCGTTAATCTGTGTAAAAAACAGTGTGAAGATCAAAATGCTTTGTCAGAAGTGTCCGTGTCAAACCAGCAGATTGGTTCCATAAGTACACATGGCATAGCAGCAGCATTTAAGAAAAGTCTTTGTGAAAAGCTCAATAAATGTGTTTTCATTGGATGTTGATGAAGCCACTAGCCAGAGCTGGACAACAGTCTGAATGTGCTTGTTGGTTTTTTGATGATGATGCTTCCAGAGTAACTCAACATCTGCAAACACAAAAGTGAACATTGCCTCAACACTAACGGAAGAAGTAAAAGATGTCAGAAAGAAAGAAGAAATAGATCGCTGACCAGTTCTTGTAGCACCATCAATGTTTTTTAATTGAACTGTAGTTTTCTGTCGTAATTTATATTTGTTGATTTATTTTCTATTTTCTTATTTATTTCAGATTATTTCAGTTACCAGTTCTTACAGCACTTTAATGTTTTGTTGTTTTTATTTGAACTGAACTATAGTTTGCTGTTATAAACTATATTTTTATATATTTAGCTTATTTTTTGCACTCTAACTGTTTACATAGTTGTATTTCAGAATAAATAGTGCACATATTGTTAAAAGGTGAATCAATGTCCTTTTTCCACGTCTTTTACTGACTGGTTGCTAAACAATGTTTGCACCATGTTGTAGTCAGAGGGACCTACCACCACCTACTGGCCTTTTTTGGTATTACTATAATCTGCAGTCTGAGTTTGCAAAGGCAGATGTCTTCATTTCTTCTTAGTTAGCTGGATTGTACCCCGAGCCAAAAGCAAAACTATTCAGATTGAGGATTATTTTTCACTTTAAGCCTGGATATGAGACACTAGAATGACGGAAACAGCCACAACAGGCAGCAGAGAGAACACACATGGTTCTGCAGCCGTGTTGATGAGATGTTCAGTTCTCTGCTGGAAGCCCACACTGGTGACCTGCTGGCCAGTAGCTGGTTGAGGATGAGCTCCATCTGTACCTCCAGGAGCCAGTGATGGACAGGAGGAAAGGAGAGCCACTCCAGTGGTGGAGACAGAATGAGGGACGCTTCAAGCTAGCAGAGAAAGGAGCAGAAAGTTTGTTAGTGCAGCGCCTCATCAGTCCCTAGTGAACGTCTTCAGTGAAGTCTGTCAGTTTGTGAGAGCAGGAGAAGCCGTCTGACTGGAGAGAACGCTGAACATCTGCTTTTAGCTCCACAGTCTGCTGCTGCTCAGTTGGGACGACTCATTGATTTGAGACTCACATTTCTGTGCACATTTTATTTACCTTTGTTTTATTTACTTTATAAAACTTCAGGAAGCTCTTCATTGATTTAAATGTTCAGTGAACTTTCTAAGAGATGCTGCTGAGCCTGGAAACTCCCTGAACTTTGAACGTAAAACAAAGAGAAGTGAAAGATAAAATAACATTTCAGTTTGATTGAAATTTTGGAAAACTATTTACTGGAGAAAACTTTGGGGAGCTGTTTATTTGTTGAATTTTTCATTGAACTTTCTGAGACATGCTGCTGAGCCTGGGAGCTCCCTGCACTTTGTTAGGATTTTGAAACCAAGATGTCTGTTGTCTAAGATTAAAAAACAACCTTTAACATGTTGCAAATGTAAAAAGCTGTTTAATAAACATGTGATTAAAGGCATTTAAACCAAGTTAAGGGTTGGAGTTTGTATGAATCAAAGTTTTGACGCCAATATTTTCACTTTTACTGCAAATGAATATCGGCTCCAAATATCAGTTATCGGCCTCCTTGATGACTAATAATCGGTATCGGCCCTGAAAAAAACCATATGGGTCTGTCTGTAGTCTGAACACATTGCTCTGTGAAGTGGAAACAATCCTTAATAATCACCAGATCACCACCACGTCCTCTGAGCCTTTGATTTAGACGTCATGGGGGCAGAACTGGTGGACACTAGCGAGGATTCAAAAGGACTTTATTAAACAAAGCAGGAACTAAATCAATACAGAAATGTTCAAACTGGACTGAGGAGAAAATAAACCAAACTCATTCCAGAAACAAACAAAACTGCTGCGACTGCAAAAACAAACAACGAAGTTCAAAAGAGGAAACATACAAAAAACAACCTGAAACTGGATAAACTGAACAAAGAAACTGATGAAACAGGAGGAAGTGAACTAACAGGACAAGACAAAGTGTCCAGAACAGTCTGATGCAGCTCTGAGGAACAAACAAGTCCAACATCAGAACAGACCAGAGATCAGTTCAAAGGCTGCTCAACAAAACTATTCATTCCAAGGGCAGGATGGTAGGCAGGGGGGGGCTGGTCGGTACATATAGATAAATATTTAACATCTCTAATATATATGTAAATATTGATCTGTGTGTTTGTTAACATTACAGGTGATGCAGATGTTTGTAATCTTTAATATCGTGGACGTTAGCGGCTAAAATGTTTCTTCTAACCACAGTTTATTCAGAACCTTCTCTTCAAAATATTTAGGAATTTAAAACACAAAAACTGCTTCTCTCATGTTTTAATGTGATTTTTGTTGGTAGAAGAGGTCGACACACTGAGAAAAAAACATGAAATCCTGCTCTTTTATTCTATTCCTGTTCAAACTAAGAATCATTTCACTCATTTTCAGAACATGTGATTTAATTCTTGTTGCTGAGACTCCAGCAGGAGGCGCCGTTCCTTCAGTCCACCAAGCACCAGGAACCTGAAAAAAACTGATTATTGATCAGAACTAAACGCTGCAGATTAGTTTTGAGTTTAGTTTTCAGACTGATTCAGCTTTTACATTCATATTTCTGTAGTTCTGCAGCTTCTTTTGTCCTGTTTTTATAGAGAAAGTCTAAAATATGTGGAAGAATTTAGATTTCCTGTTGGACAAAAAGAGAGATTTAATAATAATGTAGGTTTGTCCTCATTGCTTCAAGACTAAAGTGCAGAAAAGAAACTAGAATGTCTGAATAGAAAGAATATTCAGATTAAAACACGTCGTGTTAACTGGATGTTTGTGTGATTTCTGTTTGCTTTGTGAAGGTTTTAAAACTCTGTGAGCTAAATAATCATCAGATGTTTTTACAGGAAAAGATTTTAAATGTCTGTTTGTTCTAAAAAGAAAAAAGGGAAAAAATGAATACAATAACAGTATTAGATTAAAAAACAGAGTTTGCACACAAAAACCTGATTTTCACTGAACAATAATGTGTGAAAGTCTGTCAGCAGTTTGTAGTTTCACTGCTTCCTCTCTGATTTCACACTTTGTGCAGCTCAAATGCTTTTAGTTAAAGTGAGCGTCAGAGGAACACCACATCCTGATTTTCACTCTCAACATTTGACTGGAAAAAGACAGAAACATCAAATTTGGCTCCTGGAATAATCACAACTTCATCTTTGAAGAGGAAGAAGTTTACAAGGAATCATTTAGAAGGATTTCAGAAAGAAACAGATTTAATCCATGAATGTGAAAACATGTTTCTGAGGGACAGAGTCATGGAGAGACTGAACTCTCTGTTCAACGCTGTTTCTCTGACAGGAGGAGACTCTGGAGACTGAACTCAGCACAGAAACACTGAGGAACCAGGCCAGACCAGAAATCCAGGATAGAGAGGTTCATTGAATGTGGTGTTGAAGGTGTGGAGGTGGATCAGAGAGTCAGAGGAGACTCTGTAGAAGGACAGAGTTCCAGCAGGAACGTCCACATAAACTGAAACTCTGTGAGAGACTGAGGAGGAACTGATGGGTGTTCCTCTGTGATTGTGCCAGACAGAGTAACCATCATAATCAGAGCAGATCAGACTCCAGGACTGATCATTAGATCCAAACACACAGTCAGCACTACCTCCTCTCCTTCTGATTCCTCTGTAACTCACTGATATATGAACACCTCCTCTCCACTCGACCTCCCAGTAACAGCGACCAGTCAGACCAGTTCTACACAGCAGCTGAGACCACTGGTTAAACCTGTCTGGATGATCAGGATACGACTGATCCTCCTCCACATATGTCACCTTCCTGTTTTTGTCAGACAGTTTCAGGTTTCCGTTTACTGTGTTTGTGTCGACGGTGAGTTGACAGGAATCTGATGGAGAGAACAAACACAACACAGCTGCAGTTATTGATGGATCATGTGATCAGTATTAAAGCTTTGATGATGACCTCAGAGATGTGACACTTTGAAGATGCTTGAATGTGCTGCTTTGTTTCCATCAATCCATTCAAACACACTTACACTTCCTCAGACCTGGTGTCAACCATCGGACTCCAGCAGGCGTCACCCTGAAAGGAGGAGGACGGTCAGAGCAGCAGAGACTCTTTCAGCAGCACACATGGACGTTACATGGCTCTCACACTGTTCCACTGATAAAGGACCAGTCCAACATGGAGACACAGACACCTGAATGCAGCATCTCTAAAGTCCTGTCCTGTACTGGTCACGTTCCAGCTCAGTTTACACTCATTATTCAGCTTTACTCATTTATGGTTCCTCTTTTCATCGAGCTAAGCTATCAGGTTGCCCTGCTTCCTGTCTTTGAGCTAAGCTACGCTAACAGTTTCCTCTTCCCTTCAGTCATGGTGTGTAGCTGAGCTAACAGTGTTCTTCTGCTTCCACTCTTTGTGTTAAGGTAGGCTAAAAGCTTCCTGAGAGTGTCTGTCTGTCTGTACCTGAGAGTTTCCAGTCTACAGTGTGGATCCTCCAGTTTGTCCAACAGCATCTTCTCTCCCGAGTCTCCTGGATGGTTGTAGCTCAGGTCCAGCTCTCTCAGATTTGAGGGGTTGAAGCTCAGAGCTGAGGCCAGAGAAGCACAGCCTTCCTCTGTGACCAGACAGCCTGACAGTCTGCACACACAAAACAACACAAACCTGATGGACAACACTTGGCTGGATGTTTCTCACTCTTTGTTTTCTTCTTTGTCTTTCAGCTACATTTTAGTGCAGATTTGATGCGTCTGAAGCAAATAAAGAATCAATCTTTCATTTTCTTTCACTTTCAAAGTGTGAGTCCTGACCTGAGAGCTTCCAGTTTACAGTGTGGACTCTCCAGTCCAGCAGAAAGACTCTCCACTCCTGAATCCTTCAGGTTGTTGTTACTCAGGTCCAGCTCTGTCACACTGGAGGACTGGGAGCTGAGGACTGAGGACAGAGCTCCACAGCTTCTCTCTGACAGATTACAGCCACTCAGTCTGAAGAGACAAAGACAAGAAAAGAAGTAAAACATTAAGTACAGTATTTTCTGTCCTGTTGAAAAGACAGCAGTGAATTTAACAACAAATACATCCCACTATGTCCAGAATACAGCAGCAGTAAGTCCACCTATCAGGTGATCAGGAATCACAGAGTCATCAGGATCAATCAGAATCTCTGCTGGTGAGAAGGTGGACTGTTCAGGTGGTCAAACATTTGAACATTGTTCTCCACATCTCCTCCTTCCTGCTTCTTGTCCAACAGCTGAACTGCAGTGTTTAGTCATCAAACAAACATCAAACACTAAAGGTTTGTTCTGGTGTTTCCTTTTCAGTGACGTCTATCTGGAACCTTCTATTTTGTAAAATGGTGGAAACTAAAACAGAACCTGGAACCAAGACTGTACAGGTTCTTACAGGTTCTGGTTCTGTGATGCAGGTTCCAGGTTTTTAGATTCCTGTAGTTAAAGAGGCCTCATTCAGAGAAACTAGAGCTAAAGGTCAGTAACCAGTGACGTGCACAGACATTTTGGGGGGCAGGTGCTCAGTGGAAAAAAAAGGGCACCTTGTGCATCGTGTAGAACCATCAGCTGCCTGAATATAACAGTGTGAGATTTGAACAAATAACAAAATCAGGAACACATTTTTCCGTAACGACATTCATTTTAACATCTTAATAATGACACACAAAGGGTCAATAAAACATTGTACCTTAAAAATTGGTAAATTAAAAGAGATCCACAATATCAAGACTGATTCCTGACATTAGGCTACAACAAGGCAGAAAGCTACTTTTTCTTTTAGTCATTTAGCAAATTAGTCACAGCAAGTGTTGCCTCAACCTACTGCAGGCTAATAATAAACCTACACAAACTAAATATTCAGTTATAGTATACTGATCATATGCTGTACCAATTCACCAAATAACACCGGTTGTGAGGTCATCGTCGTCACGTTATGTCTGTTAATTGATTATTATTATGTGTAGCGTCGAGCTTGTTAAGCAGGCGGGCAGCTGGCTAATTTAGGCACGGTTGTTTAGCGCTACATGAGACAGGCTACTTCACAACAGAGACAAACTAGAAAAGCACTCAGAGAGCGCAGTACTCTGCCAAGGCTGCTCAGTGAGTACAGGCATGTGTTATGCATGTACATGTTATGTATTCATACCAAATCACATGTAAACTACTTTTATAAAGGTCTGTTGATCAGTTCATCACTTTTGTCAAGCCTTTGTTTTGCTACTGTTAAAATAACTGTTCCCTCCATGCTTTTATTTTGAGGGTGTATTTTTAATGGTAAGGGCTTTTATTTTGTAGCCATTCCAGCCGCACAGGAAGTGTTTATCTAAGAAGAGGTTTCTTACATGGCGAAGATGCTGCTGAAAAGTCAAAAAATTCACATAAAGATGAAAGAAAACGGTTCCACTGTTGCTGTCTAGTAAAGGATGTGTTTAAACTTAGAAGCAGCTGGAATGGAGACAAGAAAGGAGTGAAGGACAGAAAGGTGAATTTATGTTCAAAATAGGGCTGAACATAAATAAAGGCTTTGTGAACCATCAGGAGCTTCACCATTATTTGTAAATAAAAATATGACGAGAAATACAGGGAATATTGGACGCGCATCGCGAGGTGCATTTCCTTGAAAACGACCGATTCGTGGATTTTATACCGACTTCAGGACATGTTTTGGACAAAATAGTTTACTGGCTTGTGTCATCTGGATGTCCAAGGTTGGATTATGGCCGTTTTTTGTGGAATATTTTCATCTGTGTGTAATAATGAACCCGGAAATGTGAGTCGCGCTGTGTACGTTGAAGCCGTGTATAGAGAAAGGATGGATGGATATTCGTTGTTTGTCGGACAAATGTGTTTATATTATCCGCTGTGGTAATCACATCTGAAAGTGGTTTATACCGGCGGATTCATGAGAATCTAAGCTTTCCATCGGCGTATAGTGTTTGTATAATCGTGTTTGCAGCCTTCGGACATTCTTTAAATTCCTATGCAAATTAGTAGGTGTACCGCCGGCGGTACACTGAAGTTTAACAGGTTAATCATTTGGGCCAAATCCATTAGTCCGTTTTTGAGTAACGTTTCACACAGACAGACAAACAGATTAACAGATTCACAGACAAACATACGATGATCGTTACATAACTCTGCCGTTCCTTGGTGGAGTAATAAATGCACCGTGTGGCAACTGAGGCTTATGAACAAAACACTGGATTCATTTAGGTGTTACCTGGATGGTGGTGTTCACGTTACGAGATGGGGCGAGTCACAGCACAGGTCGTGTGTGTGTTTAATGTTTAATTTTTTATAACGTTGAGACGTGGAGGGCACCTGCTTGATACTGAGGGTAAAAGGGGCAGGTGCTCTAGCACCACCTGGTGTCTATCTGTGCACATCACTGTCAGTAACAGAACTGATGTGAGTCATACAAATACAGAAAACCTCCCACCTCAGCTGTTCTGTTCATCATGAATAAAAACACATTTTAAATGGTCATCAGTTGAACAGGTTGATGAGTCCTGACCTGAGAGCTTCCAGTTTACAGTGTGGACTCTCCAGTCCAGCAGAAAGACTCTCCACTCCTGAATCCTGCAGGTTGTTGTTAGTCAGGTCCAGCTCTGTCACACTGGAGGACTGGGAGCTGAGGACTGAGGACAGAGCTCCACAGCTTCTCTCTGACAGATTACAGCCACTCAGTCTGAAGAGACAAAGACAAGAAAAGAAGTAAAACATTAAGTACAGTATTTTCTGTCCTGTTGAAAAGACAGCAGTGAATTTAACAACAAATACATCCCACTATGTCCAGAATACAGCAGCAGTGAGGACAATCTTCTGCAATATTATATAAATGTGAAAATAATCCAAAGTGTAGCACATTACAGTAATCAGATTACTTTGAAGCTGAGAAGTAAAGTATTTCATCAGATTAAAAAACAAACTGACAGTTTAGATTTACTAAATGAACAATACAGACCAAACAAGAAGAAATGAGTCCAAGAAAGGTCAGCATTGTTCATTACTGTGATTATAATGTTGGATTTTTCACTAATTTCTTTGTCCACCTTTACTTTTGATTCTCATTTGATTCTCTGATGTTACAGAACAAACATCTTCTGATCTCCAGTCCTTGTTGTTCAGGTTCCTTCATTACTCCACCAAGGAACGGTTTTGTGACAATCGTTGTATGTTTGTCCAACAGATTCGGATGAAACTTTCAGGGAAGGTCAGAAATGACACAAGGACCACCTCATTAGATTTTAGCAGTGATGCAGCTTATAGACTGGATCCATGGATTTGTTCAGGATTTCCACTGAAAGATAGCGGCCGGCACGGCGTCACTGTAACCATGACAAGAAGTGAACGCTGCATCAGCTGCCTGATGACGGTCACATGATTGTGATCCTACTACTGACTTATCCATTGGAAATGATTCAAGAAACAATTGATTAAATTGTGAGGGTGTTTCTGAGTTGTCCTTCCATCCTTACGGGAATTTTCAGACTTTTTGGCAGCTTCTTCCTCATGTCAAGGCACCACTTATAAGATAAACACTTCCTGTGACATGGGAATGGTGCCAAAAATAAAAGCTCATAACATTAACCCTTTAAGCTTCAGTCAATTCCAGCCGTTTTCAGTACAAAAAAATCGCTAATATTCTATTTTTAAATTAAAAAAATTACGAAAAATACGGGGAATATTGAACGCGCATCGGGAGGTGCATTTCCTTGAAAACGACCGATTCGGGGATTTTATACCGACTTCAGGACATGTTTTGGACAAAACAGTTTACTGGCTTGTGTCATCTGATGTAAAAGGTTGGATTATGGCCGTTTTTTGTGGAATCTTTTTTTTTGTGTGTAATAATAAACCCGGAAATGTGAGTCGCGCTGTGTGCTTTGAAGCCGTGTATAGAGAACGGATGGATGAATATTTGTTTTTGTCGGACAAATGTGTTTGTCTCACCCGCTGTGGTAATCACATCTGAAAGTGGTTTATACCGGCGGATTCATGAGAATCTAAGCTTTCCATCGGTGTATAGTGTTTGTATAATCGCGTTTGCACCCGTCGGACATTCTTGAAATTCCTATGCAAATTGGTAGGTGTACCGCCGGCGGTACACTGAAGCTTAAAGGGTTAAAAAAAATATGCCTTCAAAATAAAAGCATGGAGGGAACGGTTGTTTTAACACGAGCAAAACAAAGTCTTGCAGAAATTGATGAACTGATCAACAGACCTTTGTAAGAATAATTTACACATATGTAGGTCACACAGTTTAATATCTGTATATAACGTACACATACATAACACATGTCTGTGCTTAGCTCATTTTCTTTGTGGGTACATCTATATTTAATGGACACATTCTGTAGTGCCGTCATTTCTGATCATCAGTAATAACAATAGTAATAAAATGCTGCATTTCTACAAAAAATATGCTGCATTTCTGACAACGCCATATGGGGGAATGAACAGTGTTGGTGGAGTACTGCGCTCCATGAGTGCTTTTCTTGTTTCTTCTTGTGCTGTTGAGACTCAGGCTTTGGTTTTCACTCACACATGAATCCCACTGGAACCAGACTAAGGATCTCCAAACTCATGTGTTTAAAATGTTTATCTCCACTCTTGATGAAGTCTGGACTCCTCATAGCGTCAGTGAGCTGGACTCTTCATTCTCTCTCAGTCTCAGGAGACACTCTGCTGCCCAGTGATTGGCTCTCAGTCCCTACAATCTGAAAGGAACCAACAACCTTTAACAGCCTCTCATCTGAAAAAGGTCATAGGGTCCCTATGAGGGTGTAGCTCCTCTTCAGGGAGAGCAGAGAGACCATGAACCTCACCACAGGTTGGATGGATGTTCTATCCTTCACCAACACTTCAGTTGAAGGGACTCAGCCATCAGCAGCAGGAAGACTGGACTGACCTTACCCACAGACCAGAGGGCATGAGGACACTGCTTATCAACAGTCATGATGACTGTCCTCACCTGCAGGGCTGCTGCTTCACTCCATCATTTCTGACAGACCTGAAGTCTGTCATTGGCGTCTATCTGAAAGATTCTATTTGTAAAACAGTGGAAACTAAAGAAGAACTTGGAACCAACACTGTACATGTTTTTACAGGTTCTGGTTCTGTGATGCAGGTTCCAGGTTGTTAACCTCCTATAGTGGAAGAGGCCTCATTAAGAGAATCTAATGCTAAAGGTCAGTAACAGAACTGATGTGAGTCATACAAATACAGAAAACCTCCCACCTCAGCTGTTCTGTTCATCATGAATAAAAACACATTTTAAATGGTCATCAGTTGAACAGGTTGATGAGTCCTGACCTGAGAGCTTCCAGTTTACAGTGTGGACTCTCCAGTCCAGCAGAAAGACTCTCCACTCCTGAATCCTGCAGGTTGTTGTTACTCAGGTCCAGCTCTGTCACACTGGAGGACTGGGAGCTGAGGACTGAGGACAGAGCTCCACAGCTTCTCTCTGACAGATTACAGCCACTCAGTCTGAAGAGACAAAGATAAGAAAAGAAGTAAAACATTAAGTACAGTATTTTCTGTGCTGTTGAAAAGACAGCAGTGAATTTAACAACAAATACATCCCACTATGTCCAGAATACAGCAGCAGTGAGGACAATCTTCTGCAATATTATATAAATGTGAAAATAATCCAAAGTGTAGCACATTACAGTAATCAGATTACTTTAAAGCTGAGAAGTAAAGTATTTCATCAGATTAAAAAACAAACTGACAGTTTAGATTTACTAAATGAACAATACAGGCCAAACAAGAAGAAATGAATCCAATAAAGGTCAGTATCTCTCATTACTGTGATTATAATGTTGGATTTTTTCACTAATTTCTTTGTCCACCTTTATTTTTGATTCTCATTTGATTCTCTGATGTTACAGAACAAACATCTTCTGATCTCCAGTCCTTGTTGTTCAGGTTCCTTCATTACTCCACCAAGGAACGGTGGAATTATGTGATGATAGGCGTATGTTTGTCCAACAGATTTGGATGAAAATTTCAGGGAAGGTCAGAAATGACACAAGGACCACCTCATTAGATTTTGGCAGTGATGCAGCTTATAGACTGGATCCATGGATTTGTTCAGGATTTCCACTGAAAGATAGCGGCCGGCACGGCGTCACTGTAACCATGACAAGAAGTGAACGCTGCATCAGCTGCCTGATGACGGTCACATGATTGTGATCCTACTACTGACTTATCCATTGGAAATGATTCAAGAAACAATTGATTAAATTGTGAGGGTGTTTCTGAGTTGTCCTTCCATCCTTACGGGAATTTTCAGACTTTTTGGCAGCTTCTTCCTCATGTCAAGGCACCACTTATAAGATAAACACTTCCTGTGACATGGGAATGGTGCCAAAAATAAAAGCCCATAACATTAAAAAAATATGCCTTCAAAATAAAAGCATGGAGGGAACGGTTGTTTTAACACGAGTAAAACAAAGCCTTGCAGAAAGTGATGAACTGATCAATAGACCTTTGTAAGAATAATTTACACATATGTAGGTCACAAAATTCAATATCCGTACATAACGTACACATACATAACACATGTCTGTGCTTAGCTCATTTTCTTTGTGGGTACATCTATATTTAATGGACACATTCTATAGTGCCGTCATTTCTGATCATCAGTAATAACAATAGTAATAAAATGCTGCATTTCTACAAAAATATGCTGCATTTCTGACAACGCCATATGGGGGAACGAACAGTGTTGGTGGAGTACTGCGCTCCATGAGTGCTTTTCTTGTTTCTTCTTGTGCTGTTGAGACTCAGGCTTTGGTTTTCACTCACACATGAATCCCACTGGAACCAGACTAAGGATCTCCAAACTCATGTGTTTAAAATGTTTATCTCCACTCTTGATGAAGTCTGGACTCCTCATAGCGTCAGTGAGCTGGACTCTTCATTCTCTCTCAGTCTCAGGAGACACTCTGCTGCCCAGTGATTGGCTCTCAGTCCCTACAGTCTGAAAGGAACCAACAACCTTTAACAGCCTCTCATCTGAAAAAGGTCATAGGGTCCCTATGAGGGTGTAGCTCCTCTTCAGGGAGAGCAGAGAGACCATGAACCTCACCACAGGTTGGATGGATGTTCTATCCTTCACCAACACTTCAGTTGAAGGGACTCAGCCATCAGCAGCAGGAAGACTGGACTGACCTTAACCACAGACCAGAGGACATGAGGACACTGCTTATCAACAGTCATGATGACTGTCCTCACCTGCAGGGCTGCTGCTTCACTCCATCATTTCTGACAGACCTGAAGTCTGTCATTGGCGTCTATCTGAAAGATTCTATTTGTAAAACAGTGGGAACTAAAGAAGAACTTGGAACCAACACTGTACATGTTTTTACAGGTTCTGGTTCTGTGATGCAGGTTCCAGGTTGTTAACCTCCTATAGTGGAAGAGGCCTCATTAAGAGAATCTAATGCTAAAGGTCAGTAACAGAACTGATGTGAGTCATAAAAATACAGAAAACCTCCCACCTCAGCTGTTCTGTTCATCATGAATAAAAACACATTTTAAATGGTCATCAGTTGAACAGGTTGATGAGTCCTGACCTGAGAGCTTCCAGTTTACAGTGTGGACTCTCCAGTCCAGCAGACAGACTCTCCACTCCTGAATCCTGCAGGTTGTTTCCACTCAGGTCCAGTTCTATCAGATGGGAGGGATTGGACCTAAGAGCTGAAGCCACGACTTCACAGTGACTCTCTGAGAGTTCACAGTTAGAAAGTCTGTAATGAGACAGAAATGACAAAACATGTTGTTATAAAAGTGTCAGAAAGTGTAAGAACAAGACATCCACAGATTTTGATGATATAGACATGAGGACAGTAAAGACGGTAATTGAAGGGATTTTAAAACCTTTAACACACATTTGCAATTTCTCACTACAAAACTGGTCAATTTCCTAATAAAATGAAAGTAGCAAAGGTAATTCCTTTGTTCAAGGCAGGAGACAAACATCAGTTTACCAACTATAGGCCTGTTTCGCTTTTGTCACAATTTTCAAAAATTCTAGAGAAAATTTTCAACTCAAGACTTGACAGTTTTATTGAAAAAAGTAAAATGGGTTTCAAAACAATTGCTCAACTTCACATGCACTTTTTGATTTACTGGAGGAAGTGACTAGTGCAGTAGATAAGAAGAAATACGCTGTAGGGTTATTTATTGATTGAAGTAAAGCCTTTGACACAATTAATCACACAATGTTAATTAGAAAACTTGAACAGTATCAGAGGAGTTGCTTTACAGTGGGTGAGCAGTTATTTAAAAAACAGAAAACAATGCCTACAAATGGGTGAACATCAGTCAAACTGCCTTGAAGTTGGTGACTGAAGCCTTCCACAAGGTTCAGTACTGAGCCCTAAATTTTTTAATCTCTTTATTAATGATATTTGTAAAACATCTCAATTCCTGAGATTTATTTTATTTGCTGACGATACAAATGTTTTTGCATCAGGAGATAATTTACAGCAGTTGTTACAGAAAATCACATTGGAAGTTGAAAAAAACCAGCAAATGGTTAAAGAAAAATAAATGATCACTAAATGTAAATAAAAGTAAAGTAATGATATTTGGTAATAGTAGCTTTAATGCTCACGATACAATTCAGATTGATGGTTCAGACATAGAGAGAGTGCATGAGACAGAATTCCTTGGAGTCATAATTGATGACAGAATTACGTGGAAACAACACGTAAAATATATCTCCATTAAAATATCGAGAAGTATTTCAATTATGTCCAAAGCGAAGCCTTTTTTAAATAGCAAATCCCTTCATCTACTATTTTGTTCTCTGATTTCTCCTTATTTAAATTACGGTGTTATAATGTGGGGAAGCACATATATGAGTACATTAAAACCATCACTCATACTACAGAAAAGAGCTGTTCCTTTAATCCACAAGGCCCACTTTCTGGAACACACAAACCCATTATTCCTAAAATCCACACTTCTAAAAATGTATGATATTGTGGAATTTCAACTGACTCAATTTTTATTCCTAGCTAGAAAAAAAACTATTACCCAACAATTTACATAATAAATTTCAAGATCGAACATGTTGCCGTAGATTACGTAAGGAATTAAATTTTATCATTCCAAAATATAGGACGACGAGGAAAGGCTTTAGTGTCACAGTCAAGGGGTCGAGATTGTGGAATAATTTGGATACAGAACTGAAGCAAAGCCTCAATATCGTCCAGTTTAAACAGAGATATAAACAAAGAGTTTTTGGAAAGTATAAAGAACATACAAATCAGTAGGAGTATCTGGACAAATGATTTAATATTTATTTAAAGAAAGTATAAAGAATAAAGAAATCTGTAGGAGGAATTGGCCCAATGATTTAATATTGATTTAATGATGTGTGTGGTGTGTGGGATAGCTGTATGTTATTGCCATTCAATTTTTGGTTATATAGAAATAAATTGTTAATAAATTAACCTTGTCCGGGGTGGGATTAAATAAGTTCTGTCTTCTTCCCACTCCCTTTCGAACATGTATGATTTGTAAATTTATGTGATGCCTTGTTTTAGCTGCGGTTTTATTTTGTTATGTTTATGTTGTTATTTTATTTTCTCGTTAAAGTACGGCGGCCCGCGGGCGGGCCGTTTTTTTTATCGGTATACGCTTTTTTTAAAATAGAAGGACACTGCAAACACGATTATACAAACACTATACACACATAGAAAGCTGAGATTCTCATGAATCCGCCGGTATAAACCACTTTCAGATGTGATTACCACAGCGGGTAATATAAACACATTTATCCAACAAACAACAAGTCATGTAAACGTGCACAGCTCACCTGTCGACGCAGTTTGGACGCTCGTTTCTGGTCATAAAAGAAGATAATCCACAAAAACCGGCCAGAACCCAAGCTTAGCCATCCAGAGGAAACAATCCAGTATAATACTTTGGCCAAAACATGTCTCGAAATAGGTAAAAAATCCAGAAAACGATCGGCTCCGTGCGCGTGCACGCGGCGCGTGGTGGCGCTGTGCGTTTCATATTCACTGCATCTTTCTATTATAACTTTATCATACACGGTCCTATTTTCTTTGTTCGCGATTCAAAATGGATACTGGAGGCTTCTCGACCGCGTCAAACCGGACTTCAACCAATCAGGTGACTCGTTTCCGCCTACTTCGGCAATATAGCCAACCATGGCCGAGTCTGACAGATATCGATTACATCACTTGATTGACTTGTTTCTCAGCAAATCACGCCGGAGGAAACGTTAGATTGACAGGCCTGGTAGCCAATGAGCTTGCTGAATGGCTTGAATATAAATCCCGCCTCTGCCAGCGGCTTTATATGATATTTCATTCGTGAGCTCCGGGCTCCACCTGCTGTTTCTCTGTATTCCTCTCAATCTGTGTGTGTGATCGACACTGAAGCCTATCTGAAGTGATTTTTTGAGTTCTTTATGAGTTTTTGGAATGAAAATGAAGTGGAAAATGAAGTGAAAATGAATTTATACCATTCTGTAGAGAGTGTGCACAGTGTATAAAGAGTGTATCCAACATTGACAGGGGCGGAGCATATCAGTACAAATACATGTGTGAAACACTCATTTCTTGTAGTATTGCTCTGAAATTTTGACCTGAACTATGTAAGACCCCAGGCTTTTGCAATATTGTGTTTTCAAGCTGTTACAGTGCTGCCACACTGATTTTCAGGTGTTTTATTAGGGAAAAAATGTAGGCGAGAAAAAAAATTCATCCTAATTCAGTGTGTGCCAACATGAAATACTCTGTGCCAGTAGCACCTAGAGTAATTCTGACTGCACTGGGTGAAAATTCAGGTTGTCAGCTTTCAAATGAGACCCCAACCATGCATGTACTCCAAACAGTTCAAGAACAGCATTCAATTTACTTTCTGTAAATCTCAGTAGAAATTTCGGGCGGAAATTGACCAAACCTTAAAGGGTTAGCTGTCTGTTAATTTCATGTTCGAAATAAATACATTTCATTTGATTTCAAAGAGGACATTTATATTTCCTTCATGCATTTGATAGCAGAACATCTGGATTGGTCCTGTTGGACATTTAGTTCTTCACATCAGTGCTTCAGCTCATCTTCTCTGACTGTTTGACATCAAACTGAATTCTCATCAGCCTCTCTCACACCTGCACACTTTCAATCTGGAATAATTCTATCTAGAATCTCAGTGTTTCATCTGCAGATGGAGGACAGAAGATGGACTTCCATTCAGGCTTCCATACTGTCCACAGTCTGTCAGTGTGATCTGATCCCACGTCTGACTCCACAAAGTTCTCAGGAGAACATCTGAATCAGAAGATTATTTTCTGTCTGAATGTTCACACCACACTTACAGAAAGAATAAATACAAAGCATTTCAAGAAAAACATCACAGATTACTAGAAAGAACTTGATTAAAACCAACTCAAAATAGTAACAGCAGTAATTCCATTAAATCAATTCTCCCAGACATCAGAAATGATTCAGATCTTATATTCAACTCCAAAGAAGAGGAAAAAGTCATTTCAAAGCTGTATGTCTGATTGTAGAAGATGCTTCCAGAAGCTCCTCATGTAATAAGAACTGATGCTGTGATAAAACCTGGACAAGAACCTCTACAGTTCTTCATGAGTTTCAGCAGATCTGCATGTTTCCTCCATCAGCCAAAGGAAGAACCTCACAAGAAAAAACTGTCTGATGGAACAATTATTAGAATGAAATAGAAAAACTGTCTTCATTCATTTATCAGCTTTAAACACAAGAACATGAAAAATCTACATTTTCAGTGTTTGAAGCAGCTGAAGAACATCTGAGACTAAACACAGCTGACATGTGATGTTTGAAATAAACAAGTGGGACACTAAGAATAATGAGATGTTCTAGTGAGAACATCTGAAGAACTGAACTACTGATCTACTCTGACTGATCATGTTCATCACATCTGGACTCACCGGAACTTTCTGCAGTTCCTCACAGCTAGAATCAGTCTCCGTTTTCCCTCCTTTGATGTTCTGTACTTGTTCAGGTCCAACTCATCCAGAACCTCCTCTGACATCTGCAGCATGTAGGCCAGAGCTGAGCACTGGATCTTAGAGAGTTCCTTCTCTGATCTGTTCTCTGACTGCAGGAACTCTTGGATCTCCTGATGTACTGAGAGATCCTTCATCTCCATCAGACAGTGGAAGATGTTGATGCTTCTGTCTGGAGACATTTTATGACTCTTCATCTCCTTCAGGTTCTTGATGACTCTCTTGATCATTTTTGGACGGTTCTTTCTCCGACCCAGCAGACCTCCTAAGAGTCTCTGGTTGGACTCCAGACAGAGGCCATGAAGGAAGCGAACAAACAGGTCCAGGTGACCATTTTTACTTCTCAGAGATTTCTCCATGACTCTTTTCAGGAACACATCCAGAGTGTCTCTGTTCTCGTCTTTCCAGTCTTCTCCCAGGAAGTCCTCCAGAACCTTCTCCTTCCTGTTGGTGTAACAGTGGAACATGTAGACTGCAGCCAGAAACTCCTGAACACTCAGATGGACGAAGCAGAACACCTTGTCCTGGTACAGCCCTCTCTCCTCTTTAAAGATCTGTGTGAACACTCCTGAGTACTTTGAGGCTGCTTCCATATCGATGCCACACTCTGTCAGGTCGGACTCATAAAAGATCAGGTTTCCTTTATGCAGCTGCTCAAAAGCCAGTTTTCCCAGAGACTCAATCATCCTCCTGCTGTCTGTACTCCAGTGTGGATCTGTCTCAGCTCCTCCATCATACTTGACTTTCTTGACTTTGGTCTGAACCACCAGGTGGTGGATGAACATCTCAGTCAGGGTTCTGGGCAGATCTCCTCCCTCTCTGCTTCTCAGCAGCTCCTCCAGAACTGTAGCAGTGATCCAGCAGAACACTGGGATGTGGCACATGATGTGGAGGCTTCGTGATGTCTTCATGTGGGAGATGATGCTGCTGGCCTGCTCATCTCTGAATCTCTTCCTGAAGTACTCCTCCTTCTGTGGGTCGGTGAACCCTCTCACCTCCGTCACCATGTCCACACAGTCAGGAGGGATCTGATTGGCTGCTGCAGGTCGTGTGGTTATCCAGAGGCGAGCAGAGGGAAGCAGATTCCCCCTGATCAGGTTTGTCAGCAGCACATCCACTGAGGTGGACTCTGTAACATCAGTCAGCACCTCATTGTTGTGGAAGTCCAGAGGAAGGCGACACTCATCCAGACCGTCAAAGATCAACACAACCTGGAAGTCTTCAAACCTGCACATTCCTGCTGTTTTGGTTTCACTGAAGAAGTGATGAACAAGTTCCACCAAGCTCAACTTTTTCTCTTTCAGCACATTCAGCTCTCTGAAGGTAAATGGAAACATGAAGTGGATGTCCTGGTTGCTTTTGTCTTCAGCCCAGTCCAGAGTCAACTTCTGTGTTAACACTGTTTTCCCGATGCCAGCCACTCCCTGTGTCATCACTGTTCTGATTGGTCCATCTCTTCCAGGTGAGCCTCTAAAGACGTCTTCTGCTCTGATGCTTCTTTCTGCTCTGTCTGCTTTCCTGGATGCTGCTTCAATCTGTCTGACCTCATGTTCATCATTGACCTCTGCAGTCCCTCCCTCTGTGATGTACAGCTCTGTGTAGATCTCATTCAGGAGGGTCGGCTGTCCTGCTTTAGCGATGCCCTCAAACACTCTCTGGAACTTTTTCTTCAGAGAACATTTAAGTTTACGTCCACAAACTGCAGCAGCAAGTTCTGAATGAAAACACAAGAAAGAAACAGTGAAGTAGAAATAACCTGGATATTAAAGCACCAAAGTAGCAATAAAGTGAAGGTGACAGTTTGTCCCCCTAAAGACTGATTATGAGAAGATGTTCTGAGATATTCTGTACTTCTGTTACTCATTTGCACTGTTCTGAATATCCTGCACTAAATCTGCCACTTTATCTCATGGTTGTGTTTACATTTCACTCGGTTCTGCTTTTCTCAGTTCTTAGTTGTTGCTTGGTTGTAGTTTTTTTTTTGCTTCCTTGTTCTTAGTTTACCTGTTTTTTGCTCTCTGGTTCTTAATTTATCTAGGTTTTTTTGCCTTTTATATCTTATTCTGTACATTTCATTTCTAAATTTATACTATTTATTTTATTTCAGAACCTTCTAAGTGCTTATTTAATGTCTACTGTTGCACAAAGAGTACTTTAATTTCGATTCTTGGTATGTCATGTACATTAGGGCTGGACCTGAATATCCCGAATACCCAAATATTTGTTCGCTACGGCGGTATCCGGATATTAATTGTGGTATCCGAATATTTGGCCCCCCACCCCACCCCCCGGGTCGGACATTACCGGGCGGAAAGAATATGCGGCGTTACTGTCTTCCCTCCCCCTTCAGCCCACATCGCCTCATATTGGCTCATCCCATCCTGTGATCACATAAACATATACACATATGTCTATAACATATACACATATGTCTATGTGATCACCACTTCCTCCCCGCAGATGAAAATATTCGGTGCTCGTCTCTTCCCTTCGCCTTCGGCCAACTTCGGCTCATCCCATCGTGTTCGACTCATCTCGGCTCCTCCATTCGTGTTTGTAAACACCACCCGAATGGCCGGGTTGCTGCTGACGCTGACGTCATGCTTCACTTCGTTGCATAAACACAAGACAAGATGGTGAAGACCTCCGCTGTTTGGGAATTCTTCAGTTTAACTGAAGACAAAATGAAGGCAAAATTTGGACCCGGGAGACCAGACGAACAGATCCGAATATTCGGGCCGTCTCCGCCACAAGCAGCCGCCGCCACGCCGCCCCCCCGTCGGACGTTAAGGGGCGGAGCGAATATTCGGATCTTCGTCTTTAATAGGGCCTGAATATTCTGAGCCTAGAAACCACTATTCGGGCTAGACCTAATGTACATATTGAAGAATTGACAATAAAGCTGACTTTGACTTTGACTTCGTAAACGTTCTGTTGATCAGCAGCTTCAGTCTTTACACAAATCCTCTTACTGCTCTGCAGACAGTCAGCCAGCTTCTCCTGCTTCATCCTCCTCAGGAACAACACTGTGATCTGCTCAAACATCTCTCTGCTGCTCCTCTCATCTTCATCACCCTCCACCTCCTCCTCATCCTCCCTCTGACTCTCTGAGCATTCTGGGTAATCTGGACTCACAACCTTCTGCATCTTCTTCAGCTCCTTCTTCACAAAAGTCACCATGTTGTCCTCCAGCAGCTGGAACAGAGAAATGTGTCAATGAGTCCATCAGAGTCAAATCATGGAGCCAAACATCAGATCCATGTTGGACACACTGACAGTCCACTGGTCTACAAAGAGCAGCATGGAGACGCCTGAACACAACAGATGGAGAACAACTTGTTGTCCATCAACTCACCATGAATATGGAGTCCAGGTGATGCTGCTGGACAGACTGAGCTCTGGGAACCTCTGAGTTCTGCTGCTCCACTCTGTGGATCAACATCAACAGTTAACTCTCACTTTATCACACAGAGACAAACACCAGCTGAAGGTCCATGATGTTCATTAGAGATTCCAACATTAGTCTGTTTTCCACTGCAGGAACTTTCTGTTCATTTTAGCTCATCATCAATCTTTGTTCTAACCACAGGAACCGTCTCTGTAGAACCTCTTTCAGGACTTTCTAGGAGTTCAAAGTTCCTACTAGCATAGAGGATAATATACACGCTAACATTTAGGCTAACACGGCTTATATGATCACAGAACTGGAGTTTTGTCCAGTCAAACTATTTCTTGATATTTTAGTGAACTCAGAGTTCTTGCTGTGATCCACCTGGTTCTGTTTTTAATGTCTCTGTGGATCATGTTCACGTTATTAGCATCACTTCTTCAAAACATTTGTTCTGTTTGATGAGGAGCCAATCTGCTATCAAACTAGCAGCTCTGAAACCTTGTTCTGAACATCTTACCCCTCTGCAGCAGGACCTGGTTCTCCTTTAAAATCAAGAGGAAAGTCCTTAGACTGGTCACTCCTGAAAGACACACAGCTGGATGCAGGTCCAGGTCCAGAGGACTCTGGTCTCTGATAGATTCTGGTAAATAAAGAGGAAAGCCACCAGTAAGAGAATTTCATTTTAAATTCTTTCAGACATGAATCTTGTAGCAGAGTTTCAGAGTGATTTAATGATGGAACATATTTGGAACAATGACAGAACATTTGACACAACAGTCAGTAGTTTGATTTCACAGCTTACTTCTCTGCAGCAGGAGGTTGATCATCTTTAAATACATCAAAGCGACCCATCGAATGGTCGCTCTTTAAGGACACACAGCTGGATGCAGGTCCAGGTCCAGGTCCAGGTCCAGGTCCAGGTCCAGGTGGATTCCTGTGAATAATGATGCAGCAGTGATGTGATGCTGAGCTCTGACATGCAGCAGAGTCCTGGACAGTTAGAGATGGTGGTCTCACCTCTGAGCTTTGCTCTGGTTCTCCTGTTCCCCACACAGAGAGCTTTTAGAGGGAGGGACTCCCTCCTCTCTGTCCTCACACTCATCCATGATGCTCAACTCACAGCAGCTCACACACACTTTCTACCTTCACCTGCACAGGAAACAAACATCATTCATCCACTCACATCCTCCTGGAAAAGATCAGCTGCTGCACTTCTACTATCAGTCCAGCAGATGGAGTCATGGAGCTGCAGAGACTCACAGAGAAACCGAAAGTAAAAAAGACAGACGCAGTTTGTATTGTGAAGAAACAAAGAAACATCAGCAGCTGATCAAACTGACTGAAGTCAATCAATGATCTAATATAAATACTGACTGATAACAGTGAATCAATAACCTAATAATCATATTGATCCATGTTTAAACAGCAGTGATCCAGAGTTTGTGGGGAAATAAGAAGTGAACATGTAGAAACATGACAGAGCAGAAACAAACAGCAACATTACTGAAGTTAAAGCAGCAAACAAAGTAAACTTACACTTTATTCAAAGCGCTGAAGAAGAAGAAGAAGAAAGTTTCCAGTCCACTCCTGGACGCTCAGACATGTGATCTGTTTCCTGGAACCAGTCAGGACTCCGCCTGTGAGGAAACAGCGGACAGAGTTCTTCTTCTTCTTCTTCTTCTTGTTTTACGGCGGTTGGCATCCAGCTTCTTGGTGCATTACCGCCACCTTCTGTTCCGGAGTGTGGACCAGACAGTAGACTTACAGACTTTCCTTTACCCGACCTAGTTCAAACTATCATATCTACAAACACACACCCACAAGACAAAAAAAACCCTCTAACTTGCACTCTCCACACCTAAGCCAACTACAACCCCTTATTCCTGTTGTTATCCCTACCTAACCATCATACTCTATTACAAACCCTGGTCCCCTTTAAAAAATCCATTAGTGCCCTAACCAGTGCCCTCTCTTCCATACTTAGCAACTCTTAGTGTAAATCCCTGCACCCCTAACTCCTTTATCCTATCCATCAGCTCCCCTCTCTGCACCTCATATCTTCTACACCTCAGAACTACATGTTCCACCGACTCTTCCTCCTCCTGACAACCCTCACATAAACCAGTCTGGTGCTTCCCAATCAGTTTCAGTGTTTTATTTAGTGCACTATGCCCCAACCTTAACCTGGTCATCACACTCTCCTCCCTCCTGTGTCCACTACTCACCCTCCCACCTCTGACACTCTTTTGTACCTGATACAGGTGCCTCCCTTTCTTCTCTCCTTCCCACCTTTCTTGCCACACTGAGTTGAGCAGGCAGAGTTTCACAATAAGAGCACATTTTACAGACTGTAGAATAAAGGTGACGTAGCTACCATCATTTAGCTGCTGCTGCTAACAACATTAGCCTCCATAGAGGAGATAAAGTCTCCAGGTCAGTGTTAAAGTCTTCTCAGTAACTGGTTGTCCTCTTCTCCACATCTGGACATCATCACATCTAAAGCAGTGACCTACGTTACTGTAGCTGAAGTTACTGTAAGTTAACATCAGACTGGAACCTCTGATCAGAAACATGTTCTAACATCGGCTTTTAAAGTTGTTCTTAAATCTCTTTTCATGACTCTTTACATTGTAGATGTAGAAACGGAAGAAATGAAAAGTTCCATCCTTGAACAAAATAACAAAAAAATGAGTGAAGCAGAAGTCAACTGGTGATATTTTCTGAATTATTTGTTGTTGAATGTCACAATAATACAAATTAAAACATCTACAATGCTTTTATTGTGAAATATTTGATCACACAAATTAAATTAAAGTTATTTTTTGTTGAACTTTTAGAACTGGTTGAGCAGCTTTGACGAGTTGAAGCACAAAAATCTAAACTATGTTTTGTGTTACTGTGAGGTGCAGCTTTAAGTTGTGTAACAGAAGTGTGTGTGTGTCCGACTGAACAGCAGGTGAAATGTTGCCACGGCAACAGCCACAAACACTCTGGATGAAACCCGACAACAAGGACCGAACACACAACAGGTTTGTTCTGTTTCTGTCTTGTAAAGATTTATTTTATTTTGTTCTAAATCTACCAACAGCTACAGACTTTCTGTTACCTTTTTTGTGACTAAAAATAAAGCATTTTTCTGCATTTTGAATCAGCTACAATCTCATTATTTTTCAGATATTTGCTGTTATTTTCACATCTTTTGAACATTTTTATGAATACTTTTCAACTTATTTATTTGTGGTATTCTTGCTGTCAGATTTTCAGAGATTTTTTTGCAGTATTTTCTAATAATCAGGTTGTTTTTCTCCCTCCAGAGTTAAACTCATCATGCAGGACCCTCCTCTGTCCAGACTGAGTCGAGGTTGTGGTCATCTGGTTTCATCCCACGGATGTCTGGACGTTTGCTTCACTCCTCAGGTAAACTAATCATCGTCCTAATCAATCAATCCTTTATCAATATGCGATCAATACTCTCCATCAGCAGGATTACTACATCTGGAGGGATCAGGATTCTCTACTGTGTTTGTCAAACAGTCTGATGGGAACAGAATCAACGCTTCCAAAGACGTACAGTACTAGAAGAGGAGCTCTACTGCTGTACTCACAGGTAGAAATACTACAATACTCTGTGATACACTATGATTTTAAGGTTTTAAATTCCTTCTTCTGTCTCCAGCATTTGATTTCCATGGAAAGCAGCCGTTGCCCAGGAAACAGAAACAGGAGACAGAGAGCAGCTCAGGGATCCTGTCAGCAGGTGAAGCAGCAACTGAGCATGCTCAAAGACCTGACAGCGGCCATTTTGAAGCACAGCAACAACCAGGTGGGTGGAAGAACTTCAGCAGGTGAAACTTCTCAGCATCTTCTTCTTCCATCTGCTCCAGCTTTTCTTCTTCTCCTGTAGTTCTTCTCCTCCAGGCCTCCAGTCCTTCCTCCTCTGAACCTCCCTGCAGCCTCCAGAACCCTGAACACTAAATATCAGCAGCTCGGTCCAGAGAGAAACACCGGACAACCAGAGAAGCAATCTGAAGTTCTAAAATAGTGATGGTGAGATGAAGCCTCATGAAGCATTGAACCACTTGAACCAATTGGTTCGAGAAAGGGTTCATTTCTTGAAGCTTCATGAGCACACGAAACCACCTACTGGTCAAGTGTATAATCACAGGCAGCTGTATCTGAACCACATGCCTGATGCATTGAGAGGGGTCTGGCTGCAGACCTCCACTCTCAGGACCCTTCCTCGCAGACCTGCACTGTGAGGTCTCCTCCACTCTAAGGACCGGAAGTTTATTCGACGGAAGCACGTATTTAGCGTTTCCTATGTAAGCACGTATTTAGCGTTTCGAATTTACCCCTCCAGCGAACTGCTGAAAAAAAGATTTAATATTGAACAAAACAACTGTGTATTTTGTGAAAACGACATTGAAACCACTGAACATCTTTTTTACCAATGCATTTATACAAAGACATTCTGGGAAGACCTCTGGGACTGGCTGTCTTCAAAAATCCAGCTACAGAACGCTTTGGACTGGGACATTGTTGTCTTTGGCCTTTTACAGAAAGACTCTGAAACTAAAATTGTGATAAATAGTATACTACTGTTGGCAACATTTTTTATCCATACTTGTAAATGGCGTAAGGTAAAGTCCATTTTCACAGTTTTCAAGAGACAAATGCAAGATAACTATGTAAAATCTTTGAAACTAATGTTATGTAAAAAAGCTCTTTTTCTGATGAAAGCACTTGAAAATGTACAAATATTTGAAGACCTCTAACATACAATGTTGCACGTGTGCGTGGGTCAGAGGCGTCACTAGGTTTTAAGGACAGGGGGGGCTTAGCCCCCAGGAGATGCACAGGATGTGAGCAAACATTTAATTTTACAGCTAACAAAAACTGAGAAATTGCTTTTCCACATTAAGATTTAGATTTATTCAGAGATACTTTACTGTATAAATGTTTACACCACAGTGGCCATGACTTTTGCTCACAACACAATAACTCAGAGCTGCCAAGTTGTGACCAGACCTCAGAGTGAGATTTGGTTTGTGCAGGATGCTGATGGGGGGTGTGGGGGTCCTCCCCCAGAACATTTAGAAAATTACTGATCCTATTTCCTGCATTCTGGTGTAATTTAAGAGCATTTTGTTAAAACCTTATTATAGAGGGATAATAAAAAAAACAACACTGAGCTAAAAAAAAAGGCAAAAAAAAATTGCAACGGCAGGCAGTATTGAAAATGGTTCTTCATGTAAATATGGATGAAAGTTCTGTGGCTGGATGAGCACAACACATTTCAGTATTCTCCATAAATATCTGCAATACTGAAATAACTCCAGAAACCACTTTGTAACATTTGTCTTGGAGGATTCTAACGCACAACAGCTTCAATTTGACCACATCAGCAACTAAACAATACAAAGTACTTAAGCAAAAGCAAAACATCTTTATAACTTAAATTATCTGTTCACTGAACAGAATTACAATCACACACTAAACTCTGTCTCACAGGAGCAGGGTGACATGGACTAAACCCAGGACTAAATGAATGAATAACTTATTAACGAGGCCCAAAAATAAATAATAAAGACTGTCAACTCAGAATAAATGGCACAACTGTAAACAGGAACAGGAAAAGAACAGGGAAAATGAATTTTTGTGAGCCATGTTGTACTCCCTGATGGCCTTTTTTTGAAGCCTTGATGATCTCTGGGGGGGTTCCCACTTATTGCATGGCTCCAAACCAGCCATTTTAATAGTCATTATAGAGGAGAGTGTTCAAGTTAAATAAGTCTTATATGGTGCAATTGGACTGAAATGTTTCATATTTCATATTCATATCAAGTTCCATAAAAATCCAAGACTGTCTGCATCACAAATGACTCTCTCCTGTAAAATCCTTTAGACTCACCTTTCCAGTAGAGGTTTCTCCTCTCACTCTCTCTGCTCCTCTGCCCTGACTCCTACAGGTCAATAGGGGTGGTGGAGTGATTATTATTATTATTATTATCATCATCATTATTCACATAATCATACGTGAATGAGCTCAGCTCCTGTTTCACTGTGTGTATCTGATGCTGGAGCTGATGCTCCAGAAGGAAGTCACCCCAAAGATAGTATATGGTAAAAAAGAAAAAGAGTGCACTCCTAACTCTATGAACAACCAGAACCTTCACAGTACATTTCAGACTAACTAGCTAGCTAAGTAGCAGTGTTCTTTTAGAGCTGAAGTGTAACTTTTGACCACAGAACAACAAAGGTAAGACGTGCAAAGAGATACACCAGCGTCTCACACTGCCTCCTTTACAGGGACTCTCTCCTACAGAGTGAACAAACCAGGTTTTTATTTGTCAAACAGGGAGCATTTGGTTCATTAATTACATGGGACTTTCTGCTGTTAGCTGGGGGACTGGAGCTAACTTATTGTTACTATCAGCAGTGATGAATACTTACTCTCCTGAAAACATTTCGCTTATCCATTCATGTTCACGTTCTTCTCCTAAGCTGGTCTCGTCCGTTCTGTGTGCTCGTTGTGCTGCAGGTACCAGCAGCCTAGGTTGCAGGGAAAACGTGGACTGGATTTCAGTGATGTGGGCGTGCTCCATATGAACAAGTGGAATGGACTGCATAACGACTCAGACTCTCTACCTTTCACTATGAAGAGAAGAGAAACTAACATTTATGATCGTATCTAAGTTAAAAATGACTGGTTATGTGATTATGTATTTAAACTCATATTCTGGTCACATTATATGGAACTTTTTGGCACTTTTTTGTAAATAAATTTTTTTTTTTTTAAATAAATGAACATAAAATTATTTAGGGGGGGCTTGAGAATATTTTAGGGGGGCTGAAGCCCCCCTAAAATAGGCCTAGTGACGCCACTGGCGTGGGTGTATGTGTGTGTCTTTATTTTGCTTGTTTTATTTTATTTGTGCCTTGTAAACCGCAATTTTGTTTTTGTTTATAATGTAAAACCAAATAAGCCAAAATGTTTGTAAATTTTGAAACTGTTAAAAAAACATATTTAGCGTTTCCCATGTGAAGTACGGAGACAACAAAGTGAGTAAAAGTCAAGCAACAACTTTTGTTATACGAAGAAACAGAAACAGCCTTTATTCACTAGAACATTACGTTGCACACTATACATCGCCCTGTTAAGTTATGTTAATTTGAAAGAATCGAGTTTTGGACTTTGTAGCGTTGTTATCGTAGTTAGGCTAACGGTGGCTAGCGCTAACCAGGTTGATTCACTCGGTTGATTAGCCTCTAAAGACACTCTGTATTATTTAGATATATATGGGATTAGCTTGACATTAGAAGGCTTTCACTGTCGTTTGCAAACAGCATTTGCACAAAAATTATTTTGCCCCGGGCATTTTGATCCATATAAGCGGTTGATAAGTAACGTTATCCATGATCACTACAACGTTAACTGGTTTCCACTGTATAATAACTTGGTGAAGTCGTCTTGTGCACGCGATGGTTCTCACTAAAATGTGCCATTGTCCTGCTAGAAGACCAAAACAACTGAGTCACCATATATATTTTTGTATAATTTTGTTTGACGTATTACGACATAATTTTTCTCTTGCAGATGCATATTTCAGTCCTAACAGCCGGCAGCACGCCCAAAATTGAACGCTGCGAGACATTCTGCAAACAATTCCACTGTCTGCTGTGCCTAAAGTTTAAACCTGCCAAACTGTCCAAGCTGCAGAGCCACTTGGAGGCACACAAAAAAGGTGGCATTTTATTTAAAGGTCAGCATAATGTACTTGTCTGTGTGTTTTTATTCTTAAGTATGAGACAATGCTACTGAAGGTTTTGGTTTGGCTGGTAAAAGGGGAATGATCTACCCTAAACGGTTATAGAGAGTCATTTTCATAAAAGAAAAAGTTAAGAATCAGATTCTCTGCTCTGCAAGTCAAAATGTACTTGAGTTATGTGAGCCAAATGATTAGCAGAAAATTAAAAGTTTAGTGAAAAGTTGAAAACTTTAGAATGTTGCTGAAATGGGGTGTGAGTGTACACCCGCACCCAAAAGAGTATAAACATACTTATAGAGTGTACTTGTACAATCCAAATGTGCACATGCACAGTTTGGATTTGGAGATCAAGAAATGAAAGACTTGTTGAGGTTTCTTTTATTACCAAAACATATACCTTTTTGGTTCTTTACCCATGTTCATGTTCCAAGGCCGTTCGGACGCCTCTCTGAAATGTCGCGTTTCATAAACCAGATCATGTTCAGATCTGTGTAGTAGCAATTTATGGTGCTGTCAAAATGAACTGCAAAAAAGTAACTGCATATATTGTGCTAGTATTATATATTCTCTATGTCATTGAATTGAAAACATGAGTTGAATTTTATCACCAAAAATTAAAACTTTTTGGAACAGAGTTTGCACTGTGGCACCATAAAAGGCTGCTAAAATAGTGTGTGTGATTGCATGAAGATTCCAGACTGCTGTGATTATGTGTGTGCTGTTATGTGCATGGAAGATGACGATGTTTTTTAGCATGGAAAGTTAGGTCATAATGCAGCTGTTTTTCAATTTTAGAAACCTTTGCCAGTCAATTAATCCCGGAGTGTGGAATGAGAAGACTGGCTTAGACATACAGGTAAATGTATGATGATGACGATGATGATAATGATAGTGATGACAGTCATCAACTATCAACTCTCTTCTGTTTGACTTGTTAGGGATTTCCACGACAGCCCTATGGGCAGGACTGTGGCATCTTCATGCTGATGGAAAATAAAATAATTTGTCAGATCTATTTCATTATGTCCTTTAAATGTATCTTAAAATTAAGTCATTCTTTTGTTTGTAGTATGCCCTTTACACAGTTCTGGACGCTCCATATGATTTCACCATAGTGAGTTCACCTGCTCATTCAAAAAAAGATTGTAAATTTATTATGTTTGATCTTTTATGAAATCAGTATGTCTGTATGTTTTTGTAGACTGACATGCCAACCCTGCGAAAATGGTGGTGTGTCATGCTCATTGAAAACTTTGATCTTGGAAGGCAGGACATTATAATGTGATTGACTATTTGATATGGTAATGGTAAATGGACTTGCTCTTATATAGCGCTTTTCTACTCATCAGAGTACTCAAAGCGCTTTTACAGCAATTGCTCCCATTCACACACTAATGTGCAGATTGCTAATCAACCTGCAACATCAGTCAGTATACATTCACACACCAGTGGAACAGTCACTGGTAGGCAATTCGGGGTTCAGAATCTTGCCCAAGGAAACTTCGGCATGCAGCACATGACAAGGCGAGAGCGGGAATCGAACCGCCAACCATTCGATCATTGGACGACCCGCTCTACCACCTGAGCCACAGCCGCCCCACATTGTATGCACATTGTAATGTCATCTGTCTTGTTGTCTTCCCATTCTCGTGCTTGTTGCCAGAATTGCCTAAAATTGACTGACTGGTCCAGACTGTTGCTGGGCAGCACCTGTAAATTTAATTGTTTTACGCTTTTTACCAATTATTATAGCCATGGCAAAATGTTTGCCCATTGGACACACATGTCAAAAGCCCTTCTGGCAGGTGAAGTGCCACCAGTTTTTAGACTGAAGCGAAAACTGGATGAGATGACTGAGGTCAGTTTGCAGTCCTTTTTTCTCAGTCTTTATTAGTTGTTTTCAGTCAATCTTATGTCAAGTTTCCCATCCCAGGACATGGTTTCTAAACCGACTTTGTGACCTTTGCTTGTATTTAATGCAAAATAATACTTTTTAGGCTGAGGAGAGGAAGAAAATGTGCCACCAGGTAGAGACAACGGAACCAGCTCACCAGGTGGAGACAACTGAAGAAGAGGTAGGCCTCTCCAGTTCCATGTTGTTAAATTTTGTGAGATGATCTTTCATGCCTTGACAAAAAGCTGACACTTTTTTTTCTTTAGACCAGGATGGTGGGCCAAGTTGTGGCCCACTGCAAACAAGCAGCGGAATGGGTGCAGAAGAACCCACAACTGTTTACAGCCAGGGTGGAGATGCCAGAAATTTTAAACATGGACAGCAGATCTATTGAGGAGGCTCAACAGCAACTGGCAAACTTGTTCGATGCCACCCAGGACATTGATGATGATGAGAGAGAATTCATTCTGGAGCCCTTCAAGTTTTTCTTTTACAACATTGAGGATATGTTTGTCTTCTGTGAAGAGGTTATGGATAACCGACGCTACATGGCATACTGTGAATTCAAAGACAAATAAAATGTTTGAAAGTTTGTTTTGTGTCTACTGTTTCCTCCTGTAACAGAGGTTATTGGCTCTCTGGGTCATGTAACTAGGTATTCAGTAATTCAGTGAATTGAATACACAAAACTTAATCAAAAAATTAATCAACCCTTACATCCTCCATTGGCAAATCCATGTGGTCTGACAGCACAAGGTAAGAACATAGCACAAACAATACTTAAGCTTCACGGGCCCGTATTCGGGCCGAAAATGGCCGGCTGAAGTTTAACGGCAAAAGCATTTTTAGCTTCAAACGGGACGATAGAAACACTATACATCCATGGAAAGCTTAGAGTCTCATGAATCCGCCGGTATAAACCACTTTCAGATGTGATTACCACAGCGGGTAATATAAACACATTTCTAAAACAAACAACAAAAGTTTAAAGGGACACATAAAGGGCATAACTTACGTTTCGATGGTCTTTTACCGGTCAACGATGAAGATAATCCACAAAAACCGGCCATAATCCAAGAGTAGTCATCCAGACAATACTAGCAAGTATCATATTTTGTCCAAAACATGTCTAGAAATAAGTAAATAATCCATAAATAGCTCGGCTCCGTGCGCGTCCACGTGGCGCATGGTGGCGCTGCGCGTTCCATAATTCACTGCATTTTTATCCATAATTTTATGAAGCTTTCTGTTATCCTCTATGGAGCAATAGGAGTGCCAAATCAAAATATAAATAATTAAATAATTAAATAAATAAATGTGGAAATATAAAGAGAAATAAATAATTAAATAAATAAATGTGGAAATATAAAGAGAAATAAATAATTAAATAAATAAATGTGGAAATATAAAGAGAAATAAATAAATAAAAGGAAAAAACAGAAAAGGTAAAAGCAAAGACAAAATTTTCCTTTTTATTTATTTATTTATTTATTTCTCTTTATATTTCCACATTTATTTATTTAATTATTTATTTCTCTTTATATTTCCACATTTATTTATTTATTTATTTATTTATTTATTTATTTATTTATTTCTCTTTATATTTCCACATTTATTTATTTATTTAAGTATTTATTTCTCTTTATATTTCCACATTTATTTATTTAATTATTTATTTCTCTTTATATTTCCACATTTATTTATTTATTTATTTATTGATTTATTTCTCTTTATATTTCCACATTTATTTATTTATTTAAGTATTTATTTCTCTTTATATTTCCACATTTATTTATTTAATTATTTATTTCTCTTTATATTTCCACATTTATTTATTTAATTATTTATTTATTTATATTTTGATTTGGCACTCCTATTGCTCCATAATCCTCACGATCTCGGTCAGAAAATGGCGACTGAACCCTCTGCCTTCGATCCCAACCGCATTTCAACCAATCAAGTGACTCATCGCTGTCTCCGAAGCCGGAACAGCCAGCCGTTGCCGAGACCGATGGATCTGGTGACTCACGTCTATTCAGTAAATTCTGAGCAAAATGACGCCGGAGGAAACGTTTGACTGACAGGGCATGTAGCCAATGAGCTTGCTGAATAGCCGAGAGGCGGGTTTTAGCGGCCCAGTGTGATTTTTCACACCTCCGGCTCTCCTGCAGCGGCTGCTTTTCTCTGTCTCCGTCTGAGCCTCTGATTCAGATCAAGATCCACACTGAAGCTTATCTGAAGTGATTTTTTTTAGTTCTTTATGAGTTTTTGGAGTGAAAATAGTGTGAAAAAGGGCTAATAAACGACCATATACCATTTTTTCACAGGGTGTACATAGGGTGTCCAAAATTGACATAATTGGGCATATTAGTACAAAAACATGTGTGAAACACTCATTTCTTGTAGTTTTGCTCTGAAATTTTGTCCTGAACTATGTAAGACCCCAGGCTGTTGCCTTGTTGTGTTTTCAAGCTCTCACAGTGCTGCCACACTAATTTTCAGGTGTTTTATTAGGGAAAAAATGTAGGCGTGAATAAAATTCCTCCTAATTCAGTGTGTTCCAACATAAATAACTCTGTGCCAGTAGCACCTAGAGTAATTCTGACTGCACTGGGTGACAATGCAGGTTGTCAGCTTTCAAAGGAGACCCCAGCCATGCCTGTACTACAAACAGTTCAAGAACAGCATTCAATTTACTTTCTGTACATCTTCAGTAGAAATTTCAGGGGAAAATTGACCGCAGGTTAAAGGGTTAAGTAATTATTAAATGAATTATGATGAGAAGAAGATGAATAATTGTAAACACATACTATATACCTATATAAAAGAATGGAGTAAATCAATGTGTAAATGGGTCCAGCAGTGCAGGAGGCTACATTTTCAATGATAAATAATAGTATGGTAACAAAGAACAGTCAGCAATAGGTTGGAGTGTGGAAGCATTATACCATCACACATTAGGGTGCATTCACACAGATGTATTGTTTCAAAACGAATATGTGGTGCAAACTAAACTAACAGCTGTCCTTTTAGCCAATTAAATCAAAATACTGTGGCGTAAAATAATGCAGTAATGAGAAATAATGTTTTAAGGGGATCATAATAGCTGTACTTCTAGTTTGCATTAATTATCAGCAGAAAAACTCGTTGGTCGTGCCGTTTTTGATTTTCTTGCATTTAGCCAGGTCAACTGGAAACATAGTATTTTTTTAAAAATCTTAATCGAAAATGAATACACATAAATAATATTTACATATTTAGACATAAAATAATGCCCACGGAAAACTAGAAAACATGTAGGCTTCTGGTATACTCGCTTTTAAATCATATTTACATTATATACATATAGTATATTCCCGTGGGAAACGCTAAATACGTGCTTTCGTCGAATAAACTTCCGGTCCTGAGAGTGGAGGAGACCTCACAGTGCAGGTCTGCAAGGTTTTATTTTGAAAGGCTTCGAATAAACTTCCGGTCCTGAGAGTGGAGGAGACCTCACAGTGCAGGTCTGCAAGGAAGGGTCCTGAGAGTGGAGGTCTGCAGCCAGACTGTTTTGGACGCATTGAATCATTGTTCATTATAGCTGTTGGGAATGACTACGAAAAGCAAACAAAAAAATTTATGATCAAATCATTTCTATAGATAAATGATCACATATGTGTATAATAAAATATATCTTGTTTATATAAGATGAGATGAGATAAAATGAAGTATGAGATGAGATTTGATTAACTGAGATGAAATTAGACAAGATAATGAGTTGATATAACATTAGATTAGGTAATATGAGATCGAACAAGATTAGATAAGCCAAATTGAGATAAAATAAGATAAGTTGAGATAATATGAGTTTATGTAAGATGAAATAAAATTAGATATGAGATGAGATAAGGTAATGTAAGAGGAGATTTGATAAATTGTGATAAAATGAGATAAACTGGGAGTAAATGAGATGATATAAAATGAGAAGTTGACATAAAAGAAGGTGACCTAAGATGAGATAAGACGATAAAATATGAAAAGATTGGTTGAGATGAGATAAAATTAAATATTGAGACGAGATGAGGTGACAAGCTGTGATGAGATAAAATGATGAGATGAGCTGAAATAAAATGAGATAAGATCATTTTAGATAACATGAGATGCAAGATGAGGTAATATGAGAGATTAGACAAGTTGAGATAAAATGATATAAGCTGAAATTAAATGACATCAGTCGATATTAGATGAGATACATTTAAATCAAATAAACTGAGCCAAAATGAGATGACATAAAATAAGGTAAGATGAGCTGAGATGAGATAAGGTGAAATAGGATAAAGTTAAATCAAATAAGATAAGGTGGCATAAGAAGACATAAAATGAGATGAGATTTTTTCATTCCAGAAAGTAGTGATGCCTAGATGAAGCTTCATGAAGCATTGAGGCTTTCCATCCAATTGGTTCACTCATGGGTCGAAGCTTCATGGTGCTTCTTTTGCTCTCCTGCGCCATCAAGTGGACAAATAAAAGTAAAACAGGCAGAGTGCCTATAATGACACACTGGCTTTGCTATGTGAAGCAGTTTGAATTGTGTTTAAATGATAATGCCAATAAGTAATATACATAATATAGTGTATGTCTTTCCTGATAGCAGAGATAGAGGGGAGAAGTGGAAAAAATGGGGAGAGATTTGAGATCTGTAGTTTGACTGTTGGATTGGGGTCAGGTTCTGGTTTTCTGTAAAGTGTTTAAATACTTTTAATTGTGATAAGGGCGACATAAATAAAATGTGCTTGTGCTACTTTTTGTTTTGTGACTGTGCTTGTTGTACCGGTGAAAAACAAAAGTAGGGACAACATTTTATTTGTTTTTATTAAAAAATGCATTTTTCCACAATGCTGGGATTTAGCTGTGTTTTTTTTTTTTTTTGGACAATATTCCTCCAGCTTCTTGGAACACAAACAGACACTTCAACTTTTGAAATACTAGAAGAAAAAAAAGAAATTAGAACAAGCGATGTGCAGTGTTGTCACAGATACTCATATTAAACTTCACTTGTTATGTGTCACTTTATTAGGAGAAATCAGGTCAAAGTGTTCCCAGAAAGGGGAGAATCTTCTCATTTTGGTCTTCTTCTATGGAGAAACAGAATCTCAATCCGATTGCAGGCAAAGATACAGCAGACAAAAATCCAACAAATGTGAACGGGGAATCCAATGCGTTTCGCTGCCCCACCAACCAGTTTCTGAACCAGTCAAGCAGTACGACCATGCAGTCAGGGGCTTCTCCAATCAGTTCCAACAATCTCATCATTGCTTCTTCCCTGCAGACAGGTGGCGCTGTTGCAGCAGCAGTCAGCCTTTAAACGCGGTCTCCTGTTGGACGCTGGAGGTCTACAGAAAACTCAGAGCATGTCCAGGCCATGGATCTACTCGTACTTCGCTCTGATGCAGCTGCTGGGTCTGAAAAGCTGAAACCTCCCTCTGTTCTTTTATAAAATGACATCCTGGATCTCAGTCAGCAGTTGGAGGAGAGAAAAACATGAAGCCTGAAAATAAACGTTAATAAACAGAAACTTTGTCTATTTTTGTTAACATTTCAGATCACAGTACAAATACAGTCTCACTCATGCCTACACTGTAAAAAAAAAAAAAAAAAAAAGTAAATAAAAAATGATGATCTGGCTCCAGAGGTGCAAGAAAAAGTCTGTAAAACAACTGTTAAAGGTACAACTATTAATCCAGCTACTACTGTACAACTAGTACAACTACAACAACTGTGACAATACCAACAACTGCAATACTACTGATACTAATGATACGAGTGCTGCTAATATTATTCATTTGAGTAATACTGCTAGTACTGCTAATATTGCTACTACTATTAATAGTACCAATATTATTAATATTAATACTACTAACACTGCTACTAATACTACTTATATCATTATTATTTATTAGAGCGATCTTTTTCCCAATAAAAAAGACGCACAGGCTTTTGTTCAGGAAGGTTCAGTCAGACGCGCCCAGCGCTGTCCATGTTACACTCAAATCCAAACGCTTCAGTCCAGAATTTCCATTTCCATAAATCCATTTATTGCATAATCAAAACGACAAAAAACATAGATCTTCTTACCAGCCGCGGCAATCCAAATCGGCCAAATAGTAAAAAGAACAACGCTTACCAACATCAGCGCCAGCGGTCTTAAACTGTGTGGCTGCCAAGAACAAAAAGCCTCCCGGCCCCGTGCGATCGCCCACCTATATCCAGGTGCTGCAGTCACCTGGACATAATGAGTGGGCGGGCACAAAGCCACACCAACAACAAAAATAACAACACAAAAGAAAGCATTCTATACAATTAATATTAACTCAGAATAAAAGTTGTCTACTTAACTTACTACTAAACTAAATCAAATTATACACAAATTACCGACTGCACAAACTGCATAAATTTTGGCTCCAACATTATTGTTGTTATTATTATTGATAGTATGTGAGCTGTAAATGCAGTTGTTGTTATTCACACGCCCACCAGTTGGTGTCGGTAATGTTGCGTCATTTCCGTTGTTGCCCATAAACTTCGAAGCAGAAGAAAAAGAAGCGTCACCTCGGAAACGCTCCTCCAAACTCTGCAGAGTGATGCTAAAACTGCGCTACAGCGGAAATTTACTCACTAGGTTTGCGCCAAAGGTAACAGATTTTACTAAACAGCCTTTAAAGGGCGGCTAACGTCAGGCTAAGCTAACAGACTAACTACTGGTTGACTTTTAATTAGCTGTTCGGAGCGTCGTTGGGCTAGATGCTAGCTGTTAGCTAACCGGCTAAACTAACAACAATACGGAGGCTGAACAGCTGGTGAAGTGTTTATGTGAGAATTCAGAGTTTAATGTCCATCAGTTCAGTTATCAGCTACACAAACATGATGGTATTAGCTGTTAGCCTGTAATGTTAGCATCCTTCTGCTTCTAAAATATAAAATATGTCAGCTAAAGTTCACCATCTGAAGAGTGTGAAGGCCCCTCAGTTCATTTCTAATGCTTCTTCACTTAAACACCTGCATTTATGTTAGTATATGCAGTATAATTATAACATGTTAATATATGAAGTATAGTTACAACTGGATGGAAGCATACACTGAATTATTTAGCTTTTTTAAAATTTTAATGCGGAGAAGCCTCCAGAAATGTTCCAGCTTGTAGTGGTTTTGGTCTTTGTGTAACAAATGATTCCTCTTCCTCTGTGTGTGTTTTAATTGTTTATTTCCTGAACTCATGACTAAATACAAGTGGAACACCTACACTGGAAATAATATAAATTAATTTTGTGTGACATCATTTTGTGACAGTTTTGTCGCCTTTCAGCCTTTTTGATCTTATTTTTGTCATTTAGTGTCTCATTTTGGGTGTTTTTGCCCTGTTTTCCTTAATTTCTGTCAGTTTATGTTTCAGTTGCATTGTTTTGTATCTCCTTTTTCTCATTTTGTGTGTCGTTTTTCTTCTTTTGTGTCTTTTTGGAGCAGTTACGCCTCCAGAAATGTTGCAGCACTACAGGTTTCAGCTTTTGTGGTTTTGGTCTTTGTGTAACAGATGATTCCTCTTCCTCCGTGTGTTTTTGAATTGTTTATTTCCTGAACTCATGACTAAATAACACCAACACTGGAAATAATATAGTCTCAGCATACAATAGAGATGTAGCTTTTTACATTTATTACATGTTCCCATCGTCTCCTCTGTGACACACTGCTTGCAGTTCAGCCAAAAACTCTCTGAATCTTAGTTTGGTGTCTGTCGTCACAGCTGAGTCAGTTCTGTTTATTGTCTGTTTGTTGTAATTTTGGCCACATTTCGAGTTGTTATAGTCACATCTTAGTTGTTTTAGACAAGTTTTGAGTTATTTAAGACCTTTTTTTTTGTCATTTCTGACAATTTTGCTTAATATTAGAAGAGAGTTTCTGTCATTTAGGACAAATTTTGAATTGTTATGAACACCTTTTTGTTCATTTGGAAAGGTTTTGAGTTATTTTGGACAAGTTTTTAGTCATATTATAAAAGTCATTGTCATTTTGGAGGGTTTTGAGTTGTCATAGTTACATTTTTGCCACTTTAGACAAGTTTTCAGTCATTTTAAACAGTTTTTGAGGCATTTTAAACAAGCTTTTGTCATTTTGGACCATTTGTTTTTGTCACTTCAGGCAATTTTTGCTCAATTTTAGGAAAAGTTTTTGTCATTTTGCATAGGTTTTGAGTAGTTATAGTCATTTTTGCCATTATAGACAAGTTTTAGTAATTTTAAACAAGTTAATGTCATTTTGACAAGTTTCAAGTTCTTCCACCACAGCAGGGCCAGTCCATAGCTAGACTCTTCTCCTCTGTGGTTCCTGGTGGTGGAACGAGTTACCAAACTCTGTTCCATCTGCAGAGTCTCTCTCAGTCTTTTAGAAAAGACTAAAATCCAGACCTTCACTGAACACCTTTGACAGACTGCAAACAAAAAACGTCCTGTACTCCACGGTTCTATTTTCACACCTGAACTTGTTTTAAAACTCTTCTCCAGGTTGTTTTCTCCTCACTAGATCCTTCCTTTGTTGTATCTGCTCTCAGATGTTCATCTCTTTGGATAAAAGCTAAATGAAACCGTAGAATTGTAGATTTAGTGACATGAGAGATGAATAAACTGTTTCTGTGGCTGCAGGTGGACCTGTGAAGAACCTGTGAAGAACCGTCTCCGTCATTTCTGGGACCAGGATGGACGTCAGCATCGCCGTGTCGCTGATCCGAGGCCAGATGGGCACCGTGGTGGAGCGGGCGGTGAACGTCGCCGTGGAGACGGTGCTGGCCGAGATGCTGAAGGTGGTGGGGGTGAAGTTCGAGGAGCTGAAGGCCCAGCTGGTGCTGACGAAGAAGGACGTGGCGGCGCTGCAGAGGGAGAAGGCGCTGAAGGAGAAGGAGAACGACAACATCCGGGCCAAGCTGCGCTACACCGAGCTGAAGCTGAAGTACTACCGGCAGGGCGTGGAGGAGGAGCTGCAGCAGAGGACCTCCACACTGGTCCGAATCCACAGAGGAGGGACCGGAGTCTCAGCCGCCGAGGCCTCCATGTCCTGCTCTGCTCAGATCAGAACCAACGAGGAAGCAGCGGCGAGAAGTAACCAAGGTGAGGGTTAAATAAAACACCTACGTACTGCAGGGAGCAGCACCTCAGATTTAGTCTGAAAAGTCAGAAAATGTCGACCAAAGACTGTAGTTTAGTAGAAATATGGATCCATCCATATATTTACACTTAGAGGAACCTTCTGGGTCTACAACACCTCCATTGTTTGAAAAATTACCACTTTTTTCCATTTTTGAGGGCCAATAATTAAAAAAAAATCCTCTGCTGGATCCTTTAATTCTTACAATCTGCTGGAAACTATTTATTTAGTTCATTAATCACCTTTATTCATCACGATCATGGTGTAGAGACAGAATCTTTTACTTGGATTTTCCTCCCATGTTGAGCTGAAACAAGCTCAGTGATCAGATCTTCATTTTTATTCATGGACTGTAGAAAACCTCACTGTGATGTCATCTTGGCCAAATTTTTTGTCATTTTGGACATTTTTTGGAATCATCTGGACAAATTTTAGTTCCTTTAACGTCCTTTTTGAATCATTTTGGTCAAACTGTGTACAACTTCTGAGTCATTTTGGAGTTTTTTCTTATTTTGGACCACATTTGAGTAATTCAGACAGTTTTAAAATCATCTTGGACAATTCTTTAGTCATTTTGGATGATTTTATTGTTATTTTAAAGTGAATTTTACTTGTTATGGAAGACATTTGAGAAATTTTGACAAGTTTTTGAATCATTTAAACAAAATGTAGACAATGTTTGAGTTATTTTGGACAAAATCTAGACTTAAACTGACTTTATTAATCCCCAGAGGGAAATTCTGTTGTTACAGCAGCTGAGTATTCAACAAAGGGTAAACAATAAGACAGCACAGAATGTTAGGGTAGGGCATAAAAAGAAGGTTAAATAAAATAGAAATAAAGAAAATGTAGTATAGGAAGAAACATCAGCAAAATGTACAAGAATACAGAAGAGTGATGTGGAGTCATTTTGGAAGATTTTCATTTATTTTGGGCAACATTGAGTAACTTACACAGTTTCTGAATCATTTTAGACAAAGCAGACAATTATTTGGACAAATTTTCAGTATTTTGGACAATTTGGACGAGTTTTAGTTGTTTGAGTCATTGTGGATGGTTTGATTTTTACTGGATGAAATGTGAATCGTTTTAACAATCTGAATGTATTTTACATCTGAGTTGTTTTGGACAGTTTCTGAATCAGGTTTAGGTCTGGACCTGAGCATCCAGACGTTCAGCCGTTGTGTTGGTGTTCCAGTATTCATTCTGAGATCTGAACACCTTCATTGTACCACCACGCTGCTCATGCAGTTTGTGCCGTTTTAAAATGTTTTCCTGAGGTTTAACGGTGTTTAAACGCTTCTCTCCTGTGTCTGCAGTCCCAGAATGCACCTCTTCCCAGATGGCCGGCAGACGAGCAGTCAGAGTTTGTTGTCCGTCTGATGATGTTGCTTCTCATCCGTCTGAGCTGCTGCTGCCGCTTTCACTGAGCGTCAACACGCCTGTAGAAGCTCTGGACAGCAGCTCAGGTACAAAGCTTCTGCTGTTTGACTGCTGCAGCCCTAAAGTCACGGCTTTCTGGTCATTTTTCACTGCCATAGAAATGCAGAAGTCAGAAATGTCTTCTGTTCAGCTTCAGACAGTTTGAATGACAGATTTAAATTTTACAAAAATGTGAAAATCATGAAAATCAACACGTCCATCAGATGTTAGCAGCACTGATTTTGGTCATTTTGTGTCTAATTTTGGTCATTTTGTAGCTCGTTCTATTAGTTTTCTTGTGTTGTGTTTGTCTTTAGGACAGTTTTGTCTCCTTTCAGTTGTTTTGTGTCTCATTTTTGTCGTTTAATATCTCATTTTGGTTGTTTTTGGCTCCTTTTTCTTGCTTTCTGTCATTTTGTGTCATTTTTGTCATTTAATATCTCATTTTGGTTGTTTTATTCTGTGTTTTTCTTGTGTCTTGTTTGCATTGTTTTATATCTTGTTCTGGTCATTTTGTGTCTTTTTTCTTGTTTTATGTGTCTTCTTTGTCTCTTTGTGACAGTTTTGTCTCCTTTCAGTTGTCCTGTGTCTCGTTTTTGTCATTTAGTGTGTTGTTTTGGTCTTTCTTGGTTTGTTTTCGTTGTTTTATGTCATTTCGTGTCTTGTTTTTGTCAGTTTATTTCTTGTTTTTCTTGTTTCGTGTGTGTTTGTTACAATTTCGTCTCCATTCAGTTGTTTTCTGTCCTGTTTTTTTCATTTAATGTTTAGTTTTGGTTGTTTTCTGGCTTGTTTTTCTTGCTTTGTGTTCATTTTTTTCTTGTTTGTCATTTTCTATCTCTTTTTTATCAGTTTATGTGTAATTTTTCTTGTTTTGTGTCATTTAGTGTCTTCTTTGTAAAAGTAAATTTTCAATGATTTTCTTCACTGATTGTCACACTAACCACCAATAGTTGATGATTTTGTTAAATGTGTTAAAGGTACAACAGCCGTCTAAATGTGAAAACTGTGTTAGAAATGAAAACAGTGATTATTCTTTAAATACTTTTTCTATCACTGGAAGAGCATCTGGGCTGATAGAATATTCCTGCTCAGATAAACTGAACTCTGGTCTTTTGTCCACTTTCCTTCTGTCCTGCAGACCCAGCTCAGAGCAAAGACGTGGACCTGGACGATGAGTGTGAGTGGACGATCACTCTGCAGCCTCACACTGAAGCTGTGGACGCCGTCGTGGCTCCGCCTCCCGTCCACACTCACACTTTAGATGGAGGTCAACAGTCAGCAGCTCCTTCAGAGTCTCCAGACAGATTAACTCAGGCTGACAGCTCCACACTGCCCTCTGCTGGTCTTCAGGTAGCAGCTACAGTCCTCAGCTAAAGCTCTAAACACCATGTGGACTTTATCACAGTCCTGAAGTCTCTGTTTTCTCCTGCTGTCGTTTCTGTTGCAGGTGAAGCAGGAGGAGGAGGAGGAGGAGGAGGATGTGATCTGCATCAAGGAGGAACCAGAGGAGGAGCATCAGGGGATGGAGACGCTGCTGCTGGACTGTCAGGTGAAGACAGATCCTCCTCCAGAGTCTCAGGTGAGTTTAGAGGGTGGAAAGGTTACGTAAAGTGTGACATCAGCGTCTCGGCGAAGGGCGACGCCATGCAGCCGGGACAGAAGACAAGCGACGCCGACGAGCAGATAGACAAGTATGACATACACGTCTTCTACATGTTGGTTTTTACGTGTTTCTGCTGCCTAGAAACAGGACGGGTGTAAAAAATGTAATGCCTAACTGTTTATTTAGCATCTTCGTTAGCAGCACCCTAACATGGAGCCAAATGTTTGCAGCAAAGCCATAAGTTTGCAAATAAAAATTGGTTCACCAACATGCCAGTTCATGGTGACCATAGAGAGCATTTCTGACAGACAGTCAAAGTAAGACTATGTTTGCAAATTACATCTCAGAAGTCATTTCAGAGATCAGAAAGATTTTCAACGAATGAAAATCATGATTTTTAACTGCCGTAAAAGCTGTCCAGAAAAGATAACAAACTCTTCCAAAATAACTGTAAACCTGACATAAAATTTGTTCTCAATAATTTGACAAAAATGATACAAGAAGTTGTTTAAAATGACAAAAAATGGCCAAAATATCCAAAATTAGTCCAACATGATGCAAAAAAAATGACAAAAATCTGTCCAAACTGCCTAAAAACCTTGTGACTTTGTCTTGGAAAACACCCAAAATAACAATAAAATTACCCAAAATGACTCAAAATTTCTTCAGAATTACTCGAAACTTGCCCAAAATGAGTGAAAGCTTTGAGAAAATAACCAAGATTCATCCTTAATGGCACAAAACTTGACAAAAAACATTTCCAAACTGTGTGAATACCTTCAACTTGGACAAGTTGGACATCACTCAGAATAAAAGCAAAATTGCCCAAAATGACTCTAATCTTTTCCAAAATAACCAAGATTCATCTTTAATGACTCAAAACTTGGCAAAAATGTGTCCAAACTGCCTAAAAACATGTTGGAAATGTTTCAAAATTGCTCCAAATTACTAAAAAGTCCATGTTAAAAACACACATTCAATCCAACATAAATCAGTAAAAGCAACCAGAAGATGTGCTGTAATAAACTACTATGAAAATAAAACCCAGTTCTTACAGTAAGATGTGGTTCAGAGCTGTAGAAGTGATGCTAACTGTCCAGTTCCTGGGCGGTCTCTGCTAGAACCACTGAGGTTCTCCTCGTTCTCCTGCTGTCTGTCCTCAGGAACCTTCTGATTCCGGACGGTTTTCCGGCCGAGCGTCCCTGGGCTCGGTTCTGTGTGAAGGTCTCATGAGCTGAAGGTCTTCCCAGGAACATATCACAGTCCTGAAGTCTCTGTTTTTCTCCTGCTGTTGTTTGTGTTGCAGGTGAAGCAGGAGGAGGAGGAAGAGGAGGAAGAGGAAGAGGAGGAGGAGGAGGAGGATGTGATCTGCATCAAGGAGGAACCAGAGGAGGAGCATCAGGGGATGGAGACGCTGCTGCTGGACTGTCAGGTGAAGACAGATCCTCCTCCAGAGCCTCAGGTGAGTTTAGAGGGCGGAGCTACGCAGTTCTGAACAACGCTGTGATTTGGTGTGTCAGAGTTAATAAAGAACATGCAGAGTAGTTTAAAAAGAGCAGTGCAGAGTTTGGAATCATTTTAGTCAAAATATGGTCAATTTTGGACAATTTTGATGAGTTTTAGTAATTTTTAGTAAACATTTGAGTCGGTTTGAACAGTTTATGAGTCTGTTTTGGACAATTTTTGAATCATTTTAGTCCCAATGTGGTCAATTTTTGTGTAATTTTGGACAATACTTGATTCATTTTGGACAATTTTCAAATAATTTCAAGCTAAATGTGGTCAATTTTGTGTCATTTTGGATGTTTGTTTGGTCTTTATGGACAAAACTTGAGTCATTTTGGACAATTTGATTGAGTTTGAGTTATTCTGGACAACATTTGGGTCGTTTTGGGGAAATTTTTAACTCATTTTGGACAAAATATGGACAATTTCTCAGTCATTTTGGATCATTTTTTGGTCATTTTGATTAGATTAAGTTCTAGTTATTATGGACAACATTTAAGACTGTGCAAGCAAACAAAGTTTATTTCTATAGCACCTTTCACAGAAAGGAAAGTCACAAAGTGTGGACAGTTTGAGTCATTTTGACAAATTCTGATTCTTTAACCTAAAATTCTCTTCTCGTCTTTGAGAGGCTGAATAAAAATCTCATTAAACCCAAAACTGCTTCTCTTATTTTTGAGTGAATGTGAACAAGTTTCAGGACATTTTGTTGTGAATTAAGCAGTTTTAATGTCACATTTACCTGAAACCAGGAGATTTTATTGACATGAATGGTTTTCTGAGGACGCAGTGAATTTGGTCCGTGTTGCATTAAGGCTGAAGATTATTGAGGAGAATGAATGTTTTGTGTTTTCCTGCAGCCTCAGAGGTCGATGACTGATTGGTCCAGGCTTCCAGGAGACCAGATGGACCAGAGTTCATCCTCCAATCCGAGCAGCTGTGAGTAGATCTGGGATGTTCAGGAGCTTTGGTTGCCTTGTAGAGGAAATAAACGGTGATATTTATCCTGTATGCTCCCTCAGATCCACTCCCTCCTCTGTCCTCCTCCCTGCCCTCTCTGGCGGTTCTTCCTCCCGTTCCTCCTCCCCAGGCGGTCCGGCCCTGGACCAAAGACCTGAGCATCTATGATGAATTTAAACTCCGCAGGAACGAGCTGCGACGGCAACACCGGAGCAGACGGAGAGAGCTGGAGAAGACGCTGCCTCAGCCGCTGCTGGCAGACCTGGTCAGTTTCTGAGTGGTTTTAGAGCTTTCTTTGGACAAAGGTTTGGACAGTTTTAAGTCATTTTGGATGAGTTTTAGTTATTTTGGACCTCATTTAAATGCATTTGGACAGTTTTTGAATCATTTTAGTCAAATTTTGGTTCTTTTTGGACAATTTTGATGGATTTTAGTGATTTTAGACAGTTTTTAGTTGGTTTCAGTCAAATCTGGAGTCATTTTAGTCCAAATTTGGTCAGTTTTTGATGATTTTGGACACTTTAATTGAGTTGTACTTATTGTGGACATCGTTAAATGAATTTGGACAGTTTCTGAATCATCTTTGAGAAATTGTGGTTTATTTTAGACAATTTTGATGAGTTTTTTTTATTTTGGACAACATTTGAGTTGGTTTTAGACAATTTGTGAATATTTTCAGTCATTTTTGTCAATTTTTGTGTAGTTTTGGATGTCTCTTTGGTCATTGTGGACAAAACTTAGAGTTATTATGGACAATTTGATAGACTTTGAGTTTTTGAATCATTTTGGGCCAATTGTGGTTCATGTTGGACAATTTTGATGAGTTTTAGTTATATTGGACGTCACTTGAATGAGTTTGGACAGTTTTTGAATCATTTTAGTCAAATTTTTATCAATTTTTGTGTCATTTTGGACAGTTTGGTTGAATATATATTTTGGATGTCATTTGGCTGAGTTTGGACAGGTTTTGAATCATTTTAGACAATTTTGAAGAGTTTTACTGATTTTGCAAAACATTTGAGTCGATGTTGGGCAATTTTTTAGTTATTTTAATCAAATTTTTGTGTTATTTTGGATGTTTCTTTGGTCATAGTGGACAAAATTTGGGTCATTATGGACAATAATGACTGAGTTTTGGATTGAGTTTTAGTTAGTTTGCACAGTTTTTCAATCATTAAAGACAAATTTAGGTTATTTCTGCACAATTTTGATGAGTTTTAGTTTTTTTGGGCAACATCTGAGTTGGATTTGGACAATTTTTGAATCATTTTAGTCAAAATGTGGTCAATTTCCATGTCATTGTTTTTCATCATTTTGGACAATTTTAATTAGTGTTAGTTATTTTAGACAACATTTGAGTCGCTTTTGGGCCGTTTTTGAATCATTTTGGTCAAAAAGTGGTAAATTTTGTGTTATTTTGGACAATTTGTTTGAATTTTAGTATTTTTTAGACAATTTTTGAATCATTTCAGACAAATTTTGGTTCATTTTAGACAATTGTGATGAATTTTAGGTTTTTTTGAGTTTTTACTGTTTGCTGATCAGAGGATTAAATTACTTTATGCATCGCCGTCTTGTTGTGTTGACGTATACTAAACATAAAATGTGTTGACGTTGTGTTGACGTTGTGCTGACGTTGTGCTGACGTTGTGTTGGAGGTTCGAGAGCGCCGGGAGAAGACCAGACTGAGAGTCGCTCGGTGGAGGGCAAAGAGGAAACTCCAGGCCTGTTTGAACCAGGCTCAGGTCAGTGAGGACTTTTATTTTGAAGGTCTAATAAACCGATAGCTGCTTCCTCCAGACCTCAGTGGTTCTGATTTCTCCTGTTTCTGCTTCAGCCTCATGGTGGCGCTGCAGCTCAAAACCAAAGCGGGTTTCCTGTCAGCAGTCAGCAGCTCAGAACTCCTTCAGGTGAGATTTAACTTTAGAAATCAGACAGGAAGCAGCACAGAATAATACCACAGATTTCACATGACAAACCATACTGTGATATTTTAACATTTTTACCATAAACTATGGTATTTTATCATTTTTATGACGTGCTGTATTATTGTGTTTTCCACATTTTTATAACACGCTCGACATTTTCAGCTGTTTTTTTTTACAAATACTGTCCCCATTTTTTTTATTTTTACATTTTTAATCATACTATACAGTGACATTTTTCACATGTTTTTACAAACTATTTTGGCACCGCTTTTCTTTCTTTATATCAAACTGTACGATGACTTTTATTAAAACCTTTTTCCGATGGACCTTTTTCCATTTTTACAGTGCACTATACCACGTTTTTTCCACATTTGACGTTTATTTTAACCCTTTAAGCTTCAGTCAATTCCAGCCGTTTTCAGTACAAAAAAATCGCTAATATTCTATTTTTAAATAAAAAAAATTACGAAAAATACAGGGAATATTGGACGGGCATCGCGAGATGCTTTTCCTTGAAAATGACCGATTCGGGGATTTTATACGACTTCAGGACATGTTTTGGACAAAATAGTTTACTGGCTTGTGTCATCTGGATGTAAAAGGTTGGATTATGGCCGTTTTTTGTGGAATATTTTCATCTGTGTGTAATAATGAACCCGGAAATGTGAGTCGCGCTGTGTGCGTTGAAGCCGTGTATAGAGAACGGATGGATGAATATTTGTTTTTGTCGGACAAATGTGTTTTTCTCACCCACTGTGGTAATCGCATCTGAAAGTGGTTTATACCGGCGGATTCATGAGAATCTAAGCTTTCCATCGGTGTATAGTGTTTGTATAATCGCGTTTGCGGCCGTCGGACATTCTTGAAATTCCTATGCAAATTAGTAGGTGTACCGCCGGCGGTACACTGAAGCTTAAGGGGTTAACTTTATTCTGAAATACCGTCCTGTGAAGTTTTTTTCAGTTTTATGAAATACCATACTTTCACTTTTTAAAACGTGTACAACATAATATTGTTTTTCTTTACAAGTTAATATACTATGACGTACAAAAACATTTTATGACGTACTCTGCTGTGAAGTTTTTCTTTGACATTTTAGTTACAAATTTTACATCATACTACAATGCTTTTTTCACCATATTTTTATTAAATACTATGACTTTCAAAACATTTTACAACATACAATAATATATGTGTATATTTTTTACAACTTCATATACTGACATCAGATTTTTTAACATTTTTATGACACACTGATATTCCTTTTTTTTACAGCTTCATTAAATCTGAAGTTTTCTTTTACAACTAAATAAACTATGAGTTTTTGTTGCTAATTTTACATTCTACGAGAACATTTTTTTCCCTGTATTTTACAAAATACGATACAGACTTCAGTGTTTCCTCTACGATTGTTTTCAGCAGCGACGTCAGGCTCTCTGGGAACCGTGACAACATATAGTGGGTACAGAAAGTATTCAGACCCTTGAAATGTTTCACTCTCTGTGTCATTGCAGCCATTTGCCAAAATCAAAAAAGTTCATTTTATTTCTCATTAATGTACACTCAGCACCCCGTCTTGACAGAAAAAAACAGAAATGTAGGAATTTTTGCAAATGTATTAAAAAAGAAAAACTGAAATATCACATGGTCAGAAGTATTCAGACCCTGTGCTCAGTATTGAGTAGAAGCACCTTTTCAGCTCGTACAGCCATGAGTCTTCTTGGGAATGACACAACAAGTTTTTCACACCTGGATTTGGGGATCCTCTGCCATTCTTCCTGCCTGCTTTTCTCCACACATACCGCTTAGAATTAACACCAAAAAGTTCGATCTTGGTCTCATCAGACCAGAGAATCTTATTTCTCATAGTCTGGGAGTCCTTCATGTGTTTTTTCAAACTCTATGAGGCTTTCATGTGTCTTGTACTGAGGAGAGGCTTCCGTCGGGCCACTCTGCCATAAAGCCCCGACTGGTGGAGGGCTGCAGTGATAGCTGACTTTGTAGAACTTTCTCCTATCTCCCGACTGCATCTCTGGAGCTCAGCCACAGTGATCTTTGGGTTCTTCTTTACCTCTCTCACCAAGGCTCTTCTCCCACCATTGCTCAGTTTGACTGGACGGCCAGGTCTAGGAAGAGTTGTGGTCGTCCCAAACTTCTTCCATTTGAGGATTATGGAGGCCACTGTGCTCTGAGGAACCTTGAGTGCTGCAGAAGTTCTTTTGTAACCTTGGCCAGATCTGTGCCTTGCCACAATTGACCCTTCGCTAAGCCCCGCCCCCCTTGGTTACTGTTGCTACGCCTGTCAAGCTTTCCCTCCTACCATGAAATATGGAGTTTTTAGCGGTACCGGTGAGTGATATTTCTCAGGAGATATGTGCAAATTTTTGGACATATTCTACAGTGATATCAGAGAGAAGCAGACAGAAGGGTCTCCAATATGCTTTTGAGAACTACATTCACCAAATTAAATGTTGGCGGAGTGCAAATGAAGAGGACGTTAAAATAGAGGGAAAAGCGCACAGATCTCAGTGTAAGCACCAAACACCCCATGTATTGTCACTTCACGTCAAAAACAATCATATACAAGAACAACAATGTTCTTGTACAGCAGGGTAAGCCGATATGTATTATATACATTTAAATTAATGTTATGTCAACTGTCATTATCATGTGTCTGCCCATTTCTTGCTAAGCTAAATTTGTGTTTGTTTACAGCGCACCAGGATATTGCTCACATATAGTGGGGCTGATCTATACACTTGATCTCATTAAGGCACAGCAAAGCCCAGCAGTATCTTGCACAAATTTGCCACAACAGTGGCACAAACCAAGGGGTTACAACATTAGTGCAGTACAGATCTCATCTGTTGTTGTCGCCAAAGCCAGATGTGAGCGTAGGTGGAGACCCGTAGATTGCTAGTATATATATGCTATACTAGTATGTCAGAAGTTGTCTCTACATATCACCAGTATTTATTTTGCTCAAATAATACACAGTAGCTCAAATTTTGAGAGACGTGACCTTCCATTGAGATGTCTTTCTTTGCTAACGTTATCTGACCTAACACACAGAGCTACGGTTAGCTAATGTTAGCTACCAACATACCTTAGAACAGACGTAGGTGTTCTTATTGATTCTGGAGGGATTCAGCTGATCATGCGGTCTCCCACACTGCTTAATCCACACGCGGCACCTTTCTTCTTGTGTCTTTGGCTTGGGGAATGCAGAAAAATCAACACCACCCTCCAAGCTTTGCGGATAACGAGTGTCGGACTTACAAGTACCATACGCACACCGCTTCGGCATATTGTCTCCTGCCGAAAGCTTGACAGACCTCTCGTGCCTAGTTACAGTTGCTAAGGTAGGATTGGACAGTAGCCATTTGTGGGAGGGGCTTAGCGAAGGGTCAGTTCTGTCTCTGAGCTCCTTGGGCAGTTCCTTCCACCTCATGATTCTCATTTGCTCTGACATGCACTGTGAGCTGTAAGGTCTTATATAGACAGGTGTGTGTCTTTCCTAATCAAGTCCAATCAGTTTAATTAAACACAGCTGGACTCCAATAAAGAAGCAGAACCATCTGGAGGAGGATCAGAAGAAATGGACAGCATGTGAGTTAAATATGAATGTTGCTGCAAAGGGTCTGAATACTTCTGACCATGTGATATTTCAGTTTTTCAATTTTTTATATATATATGTATATATATATATATATATATATATATATACATGTGGCGGTGGTGTATTTACAACAACAAAAACAAAAAGAAAGAAAAATGGAATTTGAAGGAGCAACGGGCCGTCACTGCTGAATGAATGTAGAGGAAACAACTTTAAAAAATCTTTTTATAAAATGCTATACTTTCACTTTTTGAAACACACAATATTAATATTATATATTTTTACAACTTAAGATACAATGACGACATTATTTTTACAACATACTATTTTACGTACTATATCCCCATTTTACGACGTATTCTTAAATTTTTTTTTAAAAATTTGACACCATACTATGCTATGATTTTTCTTACGACACACTATAATGTTTTTTCACAACTTAATCAAATGTGAAGTTTTCTTTTAGGATTAAATATACTAGGACATGTATTGTTACAAATTTTACGTCAAACTACTTTAACGTGTTTTTTTCCTTATTATTCAAAGTACTATTCGGACTGTTTTTACAGTTTGACAACATACTGTTCTTTCACATTTTTATGAAATATAACTTTTAAAACATACTATATATTTTTATTTTTTCCATCTTACAACTTTTTTTGACAACATACACGTCTAGTTTAATGGACTTCATATTTTCACGTTTCATGAGGAAATCCACTAAAGACGAAAACATTAAAGCTGCTGTCCGGAGTTTCCGTTTGTTTTCAATTTATGTATCAGTCAATTCCAGCCGTTTTCAGTACAAAAAATCGCTAATATTCTATTTTTAAATAAAAAAAATTACGAAAAATACGGGGAATATTGGACGCGCATCGCGAGGTGCATTTCCTTGAAAACGACCGATTCGGGGATTTTATACCGACTTCAGGACATGTTTTGGACAAAATAGTTTACTGGCTTGTGTTGTCTGGATGTCCAAGGTTGGATTATGGCCGTTTTTTGTGGAATATTTTCATCTGTGTGTAATAATGAACCCGGAAATGTGAGTCGCGCTGTGTACGTTGAAGCCGTGTATAGAGAACGGATGGATGGATATTCGTTGTTTGTCGGACAAATGTGTTTATATTATCCGCTGTGGTAATCGCATCTGAAAGTGGTTTATACCGGCGGATTCATGAGAATCTAAGCTTTCCATCGGTGTATAGTGTTTGTATAATCGCGTTTGCCCCCGTCGGACATTCTTGAAATTCCTATGGCCAATTAGTAGGTGTACCGCCGGCGGTACACTGAAGCTTAAAGGGTTTTTAACAAAGGTTAAATGTGTTAGTCTAGTTCGATACTATAATATAAAGTTAGTATAACGCGATATGAACATTTATTCCTGAGCTCCGCCTTCCTCTCATAGACCCCCATGTTATTCCAAAAGCGCCGGTCGCTGCCGACCAATCAAGTTCGAGCTTCAGCTTTGTCATGCTGTCAATCAACGGTTACGCGCACAGCAAGCAAGCCCATGCAGAGGTGGGCGAGCTACGCACTACGCAACCGCGCACATTTGTTTTGCTTGTGGAGGAGAGAGCATCAGGGATCAGCAACTTCCAGAAAAGTTACCGATCCCACGGCTTGTCAGGCCAAGAGACTGCAGGACGTTTTTTGGCTCGGGGTGCTCGCGTCGCTCCCCGACCACGGCCTCCATAGCCCGCCTGACGGCTTCGTTTAGATGCCCGACCTCTGGAGGAAGATGTTGGGGCGTCTGGGACATACTCTTCGTCAGAGGAGTCATGCAATTCTGAACTCTAGATAGAAATAAATAAACAATGTAACACATATACACGCGTAAATGCACTAAGTTTGATAAACAACGTCATCCAGAGGGATACACAGTGTAATCACATATTGAAACTTTACTCGTTCGTCCTAGCAGATTCATGTTATTTTGGTATTAGGACAAGTTAGACTCAATACAGCATTCTAACGTAATTCCTTTATTATTTACTAAATGTACTAAATGCAGAAGAGGGGAAAACAGCAAAACAGGCGAGATGCTGCAGCACTCCGGGCACTCCTCTCATGTACTGCACGCGTGCACAAATAAAGGGGCGAAATCAGAGGGAGGGACCAACAGTGTTTTGGGAGACGCTGCGATTCAAACTCTGGACAGCAGCTTTAATGGTAAAAGAACACTAAATCTGTGTAGTTATTGTGCAGTGTTTATCAGAGAATCTTTGCTCAGAGAGAAAACGTTGAGATACTTTTATTTACTTAAAAGAAAACAGAAACAGAGTTATGAATAATAAAGTAAAATATTGTTGTTGTTTCAGCTTCTCCTCAGTCCAGCAGCTTCCTCAGCTCCATGTCCTCCATGCTGCCCTTCATCCCCTCATCTTCCTCCTCGTCTGCTGCTGGCTCCTCATGAAACACTCCGTCACCTCCTCTTCCTCCCCTCCTCCTCCTCATCCTCCTACCAGATCAGCCCATCGCAGCAGAGCTTCCTCCCTGACGGACACAGAAATCCTGCAGTGAGTTTACACTGTTAAAGAAACGCTTTAAATCAGCTTTACTGAGCGTGTTATGGTCAAACTCATGTACAGACAGAAAACATGGGATGGATTAGTGTTTAGCAGATTAGCAGATATTTAAAGTTACTTATTACGAGTTAAATGTCTTTATTGTGAGTGTTTAAATGTAGAAATATGTGTTAGTTGGAGCTAAAATGAAGGCGGCGCTCTTTAAAACCATTATTTCCTGGATTAATCCAACAGTTTGGCTGGAAAATGTCAGAGAAAGGTCTAGACTGTATTCTAAGTGTCTGGTAAGGGTGTCTGTGAATATTTCAGAGTTCCACAGAGGTAGGGTTTTTTTTCCCCAGATTTATCACTTTTTAATGGACTTTTTCCATCATTTCTGAGCCTCAGAACTTCATCAGTCCAGCAGGTAGAACCAGGACATTTAGGAGGAAAAACTGCAACTAAAATTACTTTAAAAAAAAAAAGGCTGGAAAATGACCACAGAAAAAAACACCACAAATGAAATGTAACAAAACCTCAAATTCCACCCAAAGACCTTTCAAAATTACCCTGAAACAT